>NC_133161.1:104926429-105226548 GCF_040802235.1 Manis javanica | reverse complement strand
TTCTGTAATATATTTTCTAATGGTATTTGCTTTGTGGCACATTTATGTTAATGCACATATGTTGCTTTTCATAATTGCTTATAATTTGTCTCTAAATTAACAAACAAGATTTATTTTAACTTAAAAACCGAAAAGCATGATAAATTAGAATGCAACAGTAGTTGTGAAAGTTTAAGAAATTAGAAGTAATTTGAACTTAATATCACTAAAGTTATCATAAGAGCCATCGAGAAGGCAAGTGTTGATAATCCCATATTACCATAGTTCAATTAATTCATAGTTGCCTTGGACCATGACGTCACATAATATTGTATGGGTTTATTTTTTCAGAGGAAAGTGATACCATAATGAGGGAAAATGCTAACTCCAAAATACCTTACTTTCTCTGTCTTAAAATGATTGGTATTAATATAAAAAATAGTTCAATAAATTGTTGAGGGCAGAAAAACTACATGAAAAATATAAATAGACAAATAGCTTCTGTCCAGAAGAAATGACATGAATGTATGACACTGAAGTGCATTGAAGTTTGGAGAGCTATTACATATTCTACATCTTAAGTATTCCAAATGTCCCCAGTACCAATATGCTGTGAATAACGGATAAACTAAAATACTACTGCTTCTTTCCTGATGATTTACAAAGAATACTGATGTCAAGAAGGATATGTTGGCTATTCACTTTGGAAATGGCGTATTTGACATCTGCATTATCATTATTGATAATGTAGTTGGGTGGAAAGAATTTGACAACAGTGATGAGTTCTACTAAGTGAAGGAAAGGTTAAAATGATCTGTAACACATCTGCATCATTTTGGATGCACAAAGTATACTTTCTCTTTTAACACCCAGCTACTTTATTGTCTCTTTAAAGCAGTATTTTAAAATACTGATCTTCAGAACAAATCAAAATCACCTATTTTATTGGAAAAATATGTAATATATGAACATTATTACAGCAAATATACAATGCACATACCATTGCGGGTAAGATTTGGACAGTAGTGTTTTTAGTCAGCTCACCAAATCTTTTTTAATAAATTGTGAAGTTTACTAAAGTATGTTTTCTTAACTATAAGTTAGAAAATAAAGTTGTCAAAAGTGACATATTAATAGATTGACACCCACATCACATGTTTACATTGAGACTCAAAGTTAAACTTTGCCATGGAAAACTGGACCCTCCAAATAAGTCCAAAGAGATGTCAGATAGGACAGACCCCTTAACAATGACATTTATCTAGTTGCTGATGCCCTTCTTACCCTCAGTATTCAAGAATAAACATTAAGACATTCTCTCTGGCAAGATATCCTATGCATTCAATATGAATGTCATAACAAGATGATCATGATGTTGGTGATGAAAAAATAAAAAGTTCCTTGAAATATGTAATGAGAGACAAAGTGAAGTGTAAAAATAATGATAAGAAAGAAATTAATATAATGACACAGTTTATAAAGTGAAATTTTTTTGTTTTCTGAGACTACTTAAATTTTTTTCAAACCTCTGGTGAGGAGCAGGGTAATGTAAATATAGTTATACAATTGCCTTGGCTGGTAAGCAAAGCAGTGAGAATTTGTGCACCAATCATCACATCATATGGAAGAGGAGGAAGCAGTGAGAGGCGAGTGATATGTGATCTGTTTTTCCTTGTTGATGTAATTGCAGACTCCCCAGATTTAAAAGGCATTTAAGATAACAAGGTTAGCTTGACTTTCAGCAGGCTTATGTGGCAGATTTCAGGACCTGCCAAGGATGGGGGGACCCAGGGAGCCCCCAGATTTCACTTGTGAACTCCACAGGCTGTTTAAAGGGCTAAAATGAGCAACCCATAGAGGAAACACATCAGTCCCTCATTGGATTATTATTATTATTATTATTATTATTATTATTATTATTATTAAGGTATCATTGATATACACTCTTATGAAGGTTTCACATGAAAAACAATGCAGCTATTATATTCACTTTTATTATCGATTACCCCCCTTACCCCATTGGAGTCACTGTCCATCAGTGTAGTAAGATGTCACAGAGCCCCAATTTGTCTTCTCTGAGCTACACTGTCTTCCCCGTGACCCCCTACACACCATGTGCACCAATCATGATACCCCACAATCCCCTTCTCCCTCCCTCCCCACAAGCGCTCCCACACCCCTCCCCTTTGGTAACCGCTAGTCCCTTCTTAGAGTCTGTGAGTCTGCTGCTATTGTGTTCCTTCAGTTTTGCTTCATTGTTATACTCCACAAATGAGAGAAATCATTTGGTATTTGTCTTTCTCTGCCTGACTTATTTCACTGAGCATAGTACCCTCTGGCTCCATCCATGTTGTTGCAAATGGTAGGATTTGTTTCTTTCTTATGGCTGAATAGAATTCCATTGTGCGTATGTACCACCTCTTCTTAATCTATTCATCTACTGATGGACACTTATGTTATTCCATATCTTGGCTAGTGTAAATAGTGTGGTGATAGCATAGGGGTGCATATGTTTTTTTGAATCTGATAAGTTATTGTCTTGGGGTAAATTCCTAGGAGTGGAATTTGCGGGTCAAATGGTGTTTCTATTTTTAACTTTTTGAGGAAACTCTATATTGCTGTTGCCAGTGGTTGAACTAGTTAATATTATTACCAGCAGGGTAGGAGGGTACTCTTTTCTCTACATCCTCACCAGAATTTGTTGTTCCTAGTCTTTTCTATGTTGGCCATTATAACTGGGGTGAGGTGATATCTAATTGTGGTTTTTATTTGCATTTCCCTGATAATTAGCAATGTGGAGCATCTTTTCATGTGCCTGTTGGCCATCTAAATTTCTTCTTTGGAGAAGTGCCTGTTTATATCCTCTGCCCATTTTTTAATAGGGTTATTTGCTTTTAGGGTGTTGAAGCATGAGTTCTTTATGTATTTTGGATGTTAACCCCTTGTTGGATACGTCATTTACAAATATATTCTCGCATACTGTAGGATGCCTTTTTGTTTTGCTGATGGTATCCTTTGTTGTACAGAAGCTTTTTAGCTTGATGTAGTTCCATTTGTTTATGTTTGATTTTGTCTCCCTTGCCCAAGAAGATGCATTCAGGAAAAGTTGATCCTGTTTGTATTTAAGAGATTTTTGCCTATGTTTTCTTCTAAGAATTTTATGGTTTCATGACTTACATTCAGGTGTTTGATCCATTTTGAGTTTACTTTTGTTTATGGGGTTAGGCAATGATCTAGTTTCATTTTCTTGCATGTAGCTGTCCAGTTTTGCCAACACCAGTTGTTGAAGAGCTGTTCTTTCCCCATTGTATGTCCATGGCTCCTTTATCATATATTAATTAACCATATATACTTGAGTATATATCTGGGCACCCAAGTCTGCTCATTGGTCTGTGGGTCTGTTCTTTTGCCAGTACCAAATTGTTTTGATTACCATGGCTTTGTAGTTGAGCTTGAAGTCGGGGACTATAATCCCCCCCTGATTTATTCATCATTTTCCTGATTGACTTGGCTATTTCTGGTCCTTTATGGTTTCAGATGAATTTTAGAATTATTTGCTTAGTTTATTGAAGAATGCTGTTGGTATTTTGATAGGGATTTTATTGAATCTATAGATTGCTTTAGGCAGGATGGTCATTTTGACAATATTAATTCTTCCAATCCATGAGTACGGGATGTGTTTCCATTTATTGGTATTTTCTTTAATTTCTCGCATGAGTCTTGTAGTTTTCAGGATATAGGTCTTTCACTTCCTTGGTTAGGTTTATTCCTAGGTATTTCATTCTTTTTGATGCAATTGTGAATGGAATTGTGTTCTCTTGATTTCTTTTTCTGTTAGTTCATCATTAGTGTATAGGAATGCCACAGATTTCTGTGTATTAATTTTGTATCCTGCAACTTTACTGAATGCAGATATTAGATCTAGTAGTTTTGGGGTGTATTCTTTAGGATTTTTTTTTTTGAGAGGGCATCTCTCATATCTATTGACCAAATGGTTGTTAACAACAATAAAATTCTGCATAGGGGACTCAATGAACAGTCATTAATCAACCCCAAGCCTATTTCTCAACAGTCTCCAATCTTCTGAAGCATAACATACAAGTTCTTACATGGTGAACAAGTTCTTACATAGTGAATAAGTTCTTACATGGTGAACAGTGCAAGGGCAGTCTTATCACAGAAACATTCACTTTTGATCATGCATCATGAACTATAAACAATCAAGTCAGATATGATTATTCATTTGATTTTTATACTTGATTTATATGTGAATCCCACATTTCTCCCTTATTATTATTATTATTATTATTATTATTATTATTATTATTATTGTTATTTTAATGAAATGCTGAAGTGGTAGGTAGATGCAAGATAAAGATAGAAAACATAATTTAGTGCTGTAAGAGGGCAAATGTCGATGATCAGGTCTGTGACTATAGACTAAGTATTAATCCAAGCTAGACAAGGGCAAAAAAACATCCACGGATGCAGAAGATTTCTCTCAAAACAGGGGGGGTGAGGTTCTAAGCCTTCTGTCTGTTGATCCCCAATTTCTCTCCTGATGGCCCCCCTGCGACTGTGCCTGTCTTAGGTTGTTCCTCCCTTGAGGAATCTTACCTGTCTCTGGCTAACCAGTTATCTTCCGTGGCCATTCAGGGAAATATAAAGTTGGTAAGTGAGAGAGAAGCAATATTGTTTGAAAAGGTTAGCTTTTTACTTCTTTGCAGATTTATGCTCTGTGGCCTCTATGCCCAGCATTTGTCTCGAGGTATCTTTAACACTTGGAAGAATTATGATACTCGGTAATTTTCGATATTAGGCACGAATTCTACTAAAGGGTTGTAATTAGGAAGGAAGAGGAAAACCTATAGAAGTAGCAGACAGAAAAAAATATGGGAAGATTGATTATTTCTTTGACATATCTTCTTGTAGAGTAACATAAGCATGTATAGGTTTTAAACTACTAATTAAATTGTGCATACACATTAACATAATAGGAATACAGCTACATAACAAAAGCAGACCTACAATTACCAGCCATATCCAGTGAAACCAAGAAAACCAGTTAGGCACCCTAGGCATTTCTGAAAACTTATCAATGATATGATGGATATTGTCTAACTGAATTTGAATAGTTTGAGAAAAATCAGACAAATTAAAACAACACATTCCTAGAAACTGTTCACATCCCATGTGTTCTTTTAACAGTAGATAGTCTATAGTGGTACGATTTTGGAGCGCTGCAACTTGCACTTCTCCTAATTCTTGTTTGAGTTCCAACAGTATAGATCCAGTCAAATTTGTTGTTTTACTGTATGCACAGGCCAGCTTAGATATCTCCTTCTTCATTTCAATGGCAAGTCCAGGAACCAGTGGGATGACTGCAGCTATATCTGTAGCAGCACCATTATCTTTGTTGAAGTATTTTGATAATCATCTTCTGGAATGATTCTTCTAGAGGATGTTGATTTTGGAAGTTCTTCATATCGTATCTTAATTCATTTTCTGTGTAGCCAAATTAGGCTTTGATCCTCTGTTAGTCCATTCTTGGGTTCTGTGTTTCTGCTGCTGTTTTGTTCCTTCAGTTTTTTCTTTGTTCTTATACTCCACAGATGAGTGAAATCATTTGGTATTTCTCTTTCTCCACTTGGCTTATTTCACTGAGCATAATACCCTCTAGCTCTATCCATGTTGTTGCAAATGGTAGGATGTGTTTTCTTCTTATGGCTGCATAATATTCCATTGTGTATACGTACCACATCTTCTTTATCCATTCATCTACTCATGGACACTTAGGTTGCTTGCAATTCTTGGCTATTGTAAATACTGCTGCGATAAACAAAGGGGTGTATCTGTCTTTTTCAAACTGTAGTGCTGCATTCTAGGGTAAATTCCTACGAGTGGAATTCCTGGGTCAAATGGAAAGTCTATTTTGAGCATTTTGAGGAACCTCCATACTACTTTCCATAATGGTTGAACTAATTTACATTCCCACCAGCAGTGTAGGAGGGAGCATCTTTTCTTGTGTCTGTTGGCCATCTGAATTTCTTTTTTGGAGAACTGTCTGTTCAGTTCCTCTGCCCATTTTATAATTGGATCATTTGTTTTTTTTTTTTTGTTGAGGTGTGTGAGCTCTTTATATATTTGGATGTCAAGCCTTTATTGGATCTGTTTTTTACAAATATATTCTCCCATACTGTAGGGTACCTTTTTGTTCTATTGATGGTGTCTTTTGCTGTACAGAAGCTTTTCAGCTTAATATAGTTCCACTTGTTCATTTTGGCTTCTGTTTTCCTTGCCTGCGGTATGTTCAAGAAGAGGTCACTCATGTTTATGTCTAAGAGATTTTTGCCTATGTTTTTTTCTAAGAGTTTTATGGTTTCATGACTTACATTCATGAAATGGATCAGGTCTTTGATCCATTTCGAATTTACTTTTGTGTATGGGGTTAGACAGTGGTCCAGTTTCATTCTCTTACATGTAGCTGTCCAGTCTTCCCAGCACCATCTGTTGAAGAGACTGTCATTTCCCCATTGTATGTCCATGGCTCCTTTATCAAATATTAATTGACCATATATGTTTGGGTAAATGTCTGGAGTCTCTAATCTGTTCCTTGGTCTGTGGCTCTGTTCTTATGCCAGTATCAAATTGTCTTGATTACTATGGCTTTGTAGTAGAGCTTGAAGTTGGGGAGTGAGAGTCCCCCACTTTACTCTTCTTTCTCAGGATTGCTTTGGCTACTCACGGTCTTTGGTGTTTCCATATGAATTTTTGAATTATTTGTTCCAGTTCATTGAAGAATGTTGCTGGTAATTTAATAGGGATTGCATCAAATCTGTATATTGCTTTGGGCAGGATGACCATTTTGATGATATTAATTCTTCCTAGCCAAGAGCATGGGATGAGTTTCCATTTGTTAGTGTCCGCTTTAATTTATCTTAAGAGCGTCTTGTAGTTTTCAGGGTATAGGTCTTTCACTTCTTTGGTTAGGTTTATTCCTAGGTATTTTATTCTTTTTGATGCTATTGTGAATGGAATTATCTTCCTGATTTCTCTTTCTATTGGTTCATTGTTAGTGTATAGGAAAGCTACAGATTTCAATTTTGTATCCTGCAACTTTGCTGTATTCCGATATCAGTTCTAGTGTTTTGGAATGGAGTCTTTAGGTTTTTTTTATGTACAATATCATGTCATCTGCAAATAGTGACAGTTTAATTTCTTTACCAATCTGGATTCTTTGTATTTCTTTGTTTTGTCTTATTTCCGGGGCTAGGACCTCCAGTACTATGTTGAATAACAGTGGGGATAGTGGGCATCCCTGTCTCATTCCTAATCTCAGAGGAAGAGCTTTCAGTTTCTCTCCATTCAGTATGATGTTGGCTGTGGGTTTATCATATATGGCCTTTATTATGTTGAGGTAGTTTCCCTCTATACCCATTTTGCTGAGAGTTTATCATGAATGGATGTTGAATTTTGTCAAATGCTTTTTCAGCATCTATGGAGATGATCATGTGGTTTTTGTCCTTCTTTTTGTTGATGTGGTGAATGATGTTGATGGATTTTTTGAATGTTGTAACATCCTTGCATCCCTGGGATGAATCCCACATGGTGTTGGTGCATGATCCTTTTGATATATTTTTGAATTTGGTTTACTAATGTTTTATTGAGTATTTTTGCATCTGCATTCATCAGGGATATTGGTCTATAATTTTCTTTTTTGGTGGGGTCTTTGCCTGGTTTTTTTTATTAGGGTGATGTTGGCTTCATACAATGAGTTTGGATGTATTCCCTCCTCATCTATTTTTTGGAAAACTTTAAGGAGAATGGGTATTATGTCTTCTCTGTATGTCTGATAAAATTCCGAGGTAAATCTGTCTGGCCCGGGGGTTTTGTTCTTTGGTAGTTTTTTGATTACCTTTTCAATTTTTTTGCTCGTAATTGGTTTGTTTAACTTTTGTGTTTCTTCCTTGATCAGTCATGGAAGGTTGTATTTTTCTAGGAAGTTGTCCATTTCTTCTAGGTTTTCCAGCTTGTTGCCATATAGGTTTTCACAGTAGTCTTTAATAATCTTTGTATTTCTGTGGAGTCTGTCGTGATTTTTCCATTCTCATTTCTGATTCTGTTGATGAGTGTTGATTCTCTTTTTCTTTTAATAAGTTTGGCTAGAGGCTTATCTATTTTGTTTATTTTCTCAAAGAACCAGCTCTTGGTTTCATTGATTTTTGCTATTGTTTTATTCTTCTCAATTTTGTTTATTTCTTCTCTGATCTTTATTATGTCCCTCCTTCTGCTGACATTAGGCCTCATTTGCTCTTCTTTTTCCAGTTTCGATAATTGTGGTGTTAGTCTATTCATTTGGGATTGTTCTTCCTTCTTCAAGTGTGCCTGGATCGCTATATACTTTCCTATTAAGACTGCTTTCACTGCGTCCCACAGAAGTTGGGGCTTTGTGTTGTTGTTGTCATTTGTTTCCATATATTCCTTGATCTCTATTTTCATTTGTTCATTGATCTATTGATTATTTAGGAGCATGTCGTTAAGCCTCCATGTGTTTGTGAGCATTTTTGTTTTCTTTGTAGAATTTATTTCTAGTTTTATACCTTTGTGGTGTGAAAAGTTGGTTGGTAGAATTTCAATCTTTTGGAATTTACTGAGGCTCTTTTTGTGAGCTAGTATGTTATCTATTCCGGATAATGTTCCATGTGCACTTGAGAAGAATGTATATCCTGTTGCTTTTGGATGTAGAGTTCTATAGATGTCTATTAGGTCCATCTGTTCTAGTGTGTTGTTCAGTGCTTCCATGTCCTTACTTATTTTCTACCCAGTGGATCTATATCCTTAGGGGTGAGTGGCATGTTGAAGTCTCCTAAAACGAATGCATTGCATTCTATTTCCCCCTTTAGTTCTGTTAGCATTTGTTTCACATATGCTGGTGCTCCTGTGTTGGGTGCATATATATTTAGAATTGTTATATCCTCTTCTTGGACTGAGCCCTTTATCATTATGTAATGTCTTTCTTCATCTCTTGTTACTTTCTTTGTTTTGAAGTCTATTTTGTCTGATACTAGTACTGCAACCCATGCTTTCTTCTCTCTGTTGTTTGCATGAAATATGTTTTTCTTGACTTTTAGTCTGTGCATGTGTTTGTGTTTGAGGTGAGTTTCTTGTAAGCAGCATATAGATGGGTCTTGCTTTTTTATCCAGTCTGTTACTCTGTGTCTTTTGATTGGTGCATTAAGTCCATTTACATTTAGGGTGACTATTGAAAGATATGTACTTATTGCCATTGCAGGCTTTAGATTCATGGTTACCAACCTTTCAAGGTTAGCTTCTTTAGTATCTTACTGCCTAACTTAGCTCGCTTATTGAGCTGTTATATACACTGTCTGGAGATTCTTTTCTTCTCTCCCTTCTTATTCCTCCTCCTCCATTCTTTATATGTTGGTTATTTTATTCTGTGCTCTTTCGTGTTTCCTTTAACTGCTTTTAGTGGGTAGTTGATTTTATTTTTTGCTTTTAGTTAGTATTTGGTTGGTCTGCTTTCTTTGCTGTGATTTTATTTTCTCTGGTGACATCTGTTTAGTCTTAGGAGTGCTCCCGTCTAGAACAGTCCCTCTAAAATACCCTGTAGTGGTGGTTTGTGGGAGGCAAATTCCCTCAACTTTTGCTTGTCTGGGAATTGTTTAATCCCTCCTTCATATTTAAATGATAATCATGCTGGATACAGTATCCTTGGTTCAAGGCCCTTCTGTTTCGTTGCATTAAATATGTCATGCCATTCTCTTCTGGCCTGTAAAGTGTCTGTTGAGAAGTCTGATGATAGCCTGATGGGTTTTCCTTTATAGGTGACCTTTTTCTCTCTAGCTGCCTTTAAAACTCTTTCCTTGTCCTTGATCTTTGCAAATTTAATTATTATTTGTCTTGGTATTGTCCCCCTTGCATCCTTTCGGTTGGGAGTTCTGTGGATTTCCATGGTCTGTTCAATTATTTCCTCCTCCAGTTTGGGGAAGTTTTCAGCAATTATTTCTTCAAAGACACTTTCTATCCCTTTTTCTCTCTCCTCTTCTTCTGGTACCCCTATAATGCGGATATTGTTCCTTTTGGATTGGTCACACAGTTCCTTTAATATTGTTTCATTCCTGGAGATCTTTTTATCTCTCTCTGTGTCAGCTTCTATGCGTTCCTGTTCTCTGGTTTCTATTCCATCAATGGCCTCTTGCATCTTATCCATTCTTCTTGTAAATCCTTCCAGAGTTTGTTTCACTTCTGTAATTTCCTTCTGGGCATCTGTAATTTCCCTCCACTCGTCTGTAATCTCCCTCTGAACTTCATCCCTTAGCTCTTGTATATTTCTCTGCATCTCCATTGGCATGTTTATGATTTTTATTTTGAATTCTTTTTCAGGAAGACTGGTTAGGTCTGTCTCCTTCTCTGGTGTTGTCTCTGTTATTTTTGTCTGCTTGTAATTTTGCCTTTTCATGGTGATAGAGATAGTTTGCAGAGCTGGCACGAGTGACAGCTGGAGGAACTTCCCTTCTTGTTGGTTTGTGGCCTTCCTCTCCTGGGAGAACAGCAACCTTTAGTGGCTTGTGCTGGGCAGCTGCGTGCAGAAAGGGCTTCTGATTCTTGCCTGGCTGTTATGGAGTTTATCTCCGCTGTTGCTGTGGGCGTGACCTGCCTCGGGCAGCTTCTCCAATATGGTGGAGCTGCATTGGAGGGGGAACAGCTGGGAGGCTATTTATCTCCATGAGGGGCCTCCATGCTCCCTGCTGCCCAGGGGGTCAGAGTGCCCAGAGTTCCCCAGATTCCCTGCTGCTTGACTAAGTGTCCCAGGATGCTTCCATCCAGTTTTGGGGTCCCTGTCCCTTTAAGACTTCTAAAAACCACTCGCTTTTCTTTGTCCCACATGCACCAGCCTCAGGGACCCATTCACAGGTCTTACTGTCCTGTTTCCCTAGTTTCCAGCACCCCACACATGCACTGTGTCTGCGCTCTGATGCAGATGCCTGGGGCTGGGTGATTAGCAGTCCTGGGCTCCTTCTCCCTCCCCACTCTGACTCCTCTCCTCCCACTGGGAGCTGGGGTGTGGGGCACTCAGATCCCTCCAGGCCAGAGCTTGTTTCTTACCCCCTTCATGAGGCACTGGGTTCTTGCAGGTGTGGATGTGGTCTGGCTGTTGTCCTGTGTCTTCTGGTCTCTCTTTTAGGAAGAGTTGTCTTTGTTGTATTTTCAAAAATATATGTGGTTTTGGGAGGAGATTTCCGCTGCTCCACTCATGCTGCCATCTTGGTTCCGCCTCTGTTTAGGATTTTTTATGTACAGTATCACATTATCTGCAAACAGGGACAGTCTAACTTCTTCCTTGCCAATCTGGAAGCCTTTTATTCCTTTGTGTTGCCTGATTTCCATGGCTACGACCTCCAGAACTATGTTGAATAAAAGGGGGAGAGTGTGCTTCCTTGTCTTGTTCCTGATCTTAAGGAAAAGTTTCAGCTTCTCACTGTTAAATGTGATGTTGGTTGTGTTTTTGTCATATATTGCCTTTATTATGTTCAGATACTTGCCCTCCTTACCCATTTTGTTGAGAGTTTTTATCAAGAATGGATGTTGAATTTTGTCAAATGCTTTTTTAGCATCTATGGAGATGATCATCCTTTTTTTTTTTTGATGTGGTGGATGATGTTGATGGATTTTCAAATGTACTATCATTGCATCCCTGGAATGAATCCCACTTGATCATGATGGATGATTCTTTTGATGTATTTTTAATTTGGTCTGCTAATATTTTGTTAAGTATGTTTGCATCTATGTTTACCAGGAATATTGGTCTGTAATTTTTTTTGTGTAGTATCTTTGCCTAGTTTTGGCTTTAGAGTTATACTGGCTTCATAGAATGAATTTGGGAGTATTCCCTCCTCTTCTACTTTTTTGGAAAACTTTAAGGAAGATGGGTATTAGGACTTCGCTAAATGTTTGATGAAATTCAGCAGTGAAATCATCTGGTCCAGGAATTTTGTTCTTAGCTGGTTTTTTAATTACCAATTCAATTTTGTTACTGGTAATTGGTCTGTTCAGATATTCTGTTTCTTCCTCTGTCAACCTTGGAAAGTTGTATTTTTCTAGAAAGTTGTCCATTTCTTCTAGTTATCCAGTTTGTTAGCATATAATTTTTCATAGTATTCTCTCATAATTGTTTGTATTTCTGTGGTGTCCACAGTGATTTTTCCTTCCTCATTCTGATTATGTTTATGTTTGTACACTCTCTTTTTTTTTCATGGTAAGTCTGAGTATGGGTTTATCTATTTTGTTTTTTTTCTTGAAGAACCAGTTCCTGCTTTCCGTTATTCTTTCTAATGTTTTATTCTTCTCAATTTTATTTATTTCTGCTCTAATCTTTATTATGTCCCTCCTTTTACTGACTTTGTGCATCATTTGTACATCTTTTTCTAGTTCTTTAATTGTGAGTTTAGACTGTTTATATGGGATTGTTCTTCCTTCCTCAGGTAAGCCTGTATTGCAATATACTTTCCTCTTAGCACAGCATTTGCTGTGTCCCACAGATTTTGCAGTGTTGAATTATTGTCATTTCTCTCCATATATTGCTTGATCTCTGTTTTTATTTGGTCATTGATCCACTGATTATTTAGGAAGATGTTATTAAGCCTCTATATGTTTGCAGGTTTTTTCATTTTCTTTGTGTAACTTATTTCTAGTTTCATACCTTTGTGATCTGAGAAGTTGGTTGGTCCAGTTTCAATCTTTTTGAATTTACTAAGGCTTTTTTTTGTGGCCTAGTGTATGATCTATTCTTGAAAATATTCCATGTGTACTTGAGAAGAATGTATATCCTGTTGCTTTTGGATGGAGTGTTCTGTAGATGTCTATTAGGTCCATCTTTTCTAATAAGTTGTTCAGTGCCTCTGTCCTCTTACTTATTTTCTGTCTGGTTGATCTGTCCTTTGCACTGAGTGATGTGTTGAAGTCTCCTAAAATAAATACATTGCATTCTATTTCCCCCTTTAATTCTGTTAGATTTGCTTCACATATGCAGGTGATACTCTGTTCAGTGCGTAGATATTTACAATAGTTATATCCTCTTGTTGGATTGACCCCTTTATCATTATATAATGTCCTTCTTTCTCTGTTATTACTTTCTTTGTTTTGAACTGTATTTTGTCTGATGCAAGTACTGCAACTCCTGCTTTTTTCTCCATATTAGTTGCATGAAATATCTTTTTCCATCCCTTCACATTCAGTCTTTGTATGTATTTGGGTTTGAAGTGAGTCTCTTGTAGGCAGCATATAGACAGGTCTTGTTTTTTTAATCATTCATTGATTCTGTCTTTTGATTGGTGCATTCAGACCATTTACATTTAGGGTGATTATCTATAGGTATGTACTTATTGCCATTGCAGGCTTTATATTTATAGTTACTAAAGGTTCAAGGATAATTCTCTTACTATTTAACAGTCTAATTTAACTCACTTTATATGCTATTACAAACACAACGTAAAGGTACTTTTTTTTCCTCCTTTTTCTTCCTCCTCTGTTCTTTGTATATTAGGAATCATATTCTGTACTCTTTGTCTATCTGTTGATTGACTTTGGGGATAGTTGATTTGACTTTGCATCTGTTTAATAATTAATTGTTCTACTTACTTCACTGTAGTTTTATTTCCTCTGATGACAGCTATTTAGCCTTAGAAACACTTCCAACTATAGCAGTCCCTCCAAAATACACTGCAGAGGTGGTTTATGGGAGGTAAATTCTCTCAGCTTCTACTTATCTGAAATTGTTTAATTCCTCCTTCAAATTTAAATGATAATCTTGCAGGATAGAGTATTCTTGGTTCAATGCCCATCTTTTTCATTGCATTAAATATATCATGCCACTCCCTTCTGGCCGATAAGATTTCTTTTAAGAAGTCTGATGATAGCCTGATGGGTTTTCCTTTGTATGTGATCTTTTTTTCTCTCTCTAACTGCTTTTAAAAGTCTGTCCTTATCCTTGATCTTTGCCATTTTAATTATTATATGTCTTGGTGTTGTCTTCCTTGGTTCCCTTGTGTTGGGAGTTTGGAGCACGTCCATGGCCTGAGAGCCTATCTCCTTCTCAGATTGGGGAAGTTTTCAGCAATTGCCTCCTCAAATATACTTTGTGTCCATTTTTCTCTCTCATCTTCTTCTAGTACCCCTATAATGCGAATATTGTTCCTTTTGGATTTGTCACACAGTTATCTCAATAGTCTTTCATTCTTAGCAATCCTTTTTTCTCTCTGTGCCTGAGCTTCTTTGCATTCCTGTTCTCTAGTTTCTATTCCCTTTACAGTCTCTTCTACTACATCTCATCTGCTTTTAAATCCCTCCATTGTATGTTTCATTTCTGATGTGGAATTTCTTAATGACTGAATCTCTGTCCTAAATTCATCCCTGAGTTTTTGAATATTTTTCTGTACTTCCATGAGCATGTTTATGTTTTTTATGTTGAACTCTCTTTCAGAAAGATTGGTGAATTCGATTTCACTTGGGTCTTTTTCTGGTGTTTTGAGATTTTGGGTTGAATCAGGTTCCTTTTACTTTTCATATTTGTATATAACATTCTCTAGTGCCCAGAAGCTCTAGTCTCTGGAGCTGCTTAGTCCCAGGACTGATGTCAGGGGTCACAGCAGAGTGGTGCTGTTGCCTGGGTGGAGGAAAGAGCTGTTTTCTGCTTCCCAGCTGCAGTGCTTATCTCCAGTCAGAATCAGTGGGCCAAGCACACAGGTGTAAGCCTCTTGCTTTCATCTGTAGCTGCCATCAGTGGGGCGTGCCTCTGGCTTGCCTGATGCCAGGGCAGGGACTTTTGGTTTGGTAGCCAGTGTCAGCAGTTTAGGAGGAAGGCACAGCAGGCATATCACAGTGTGGGGCCTCCATGCTGAGTATCCAGTCATGGAGATAGAGCACCTGAAGCTCCTCAATGTTCCCAACCTTCTTGGCAGAGTGCGTCCATACAACCTTGTCCACCTATGCCTTCTCCCAAGCAGCAAGCTCCATGCAATCCCTGGCCCTTCAGCCCCTCTCACTGTTAGGAAGCCTCTCAGACTGCCTACCTTTCCTTTGTCCCAGAGCAGCCAGATGTGGATCCCTGTCCTCCACAACTGGCTGGTATCTCAGTCTTTCCAAATATTCTGCCTGTCTTAGCTTTCCAACCCCACTAATCTCCAGAGGACCATGTGATGTTGGTTTGTGCTCCCAGAGCAGAATTCCATGGATGGGTGTTTAGCAGTCCTATGTTCCACCCCCTCCCCGCTTCATTTCTCCTCCTCCCACCAGTTAGTTGGGGTGGGGGAAGGGCTTGGGTCTGCCAGATCAAGGCTTTGGTACATTACCCTGTTTCATGAGGTCTGCTCTGTTCTCCAGGTATATGCAGTCTGGCACAGCATTCTTTCCTGTTGCTCTTTTAGGATTAGTTCTATTAGCTATATTTTTCATATTATATGTAGTTTTGGGAGGAGTTCTCTGTCTCACCTCTCATGCCACCATATTTAATCCTGTCCCCTCATTGGCTTATTAAGGTAGTTCACCTTCCAACTACCTGCCCACTATCAGCAAAAATAAATATTTTCTGAGGTAAAATAGCAAATAGCAAATTATATATCCAAAAATACACATACAAAATATAGTCAACTGTGTAGGAACTTTGTTCTTCATTAAAAGTTATGCCAGACCTTATATGGAAAATATAAAATATTAAGAGGAAATTTTAAATGCTTAAAGAAATGGATGGATATAACATGTTTGCTAATTTTAAGCATTGATATTTTAAATGTCAGTTATCCTCTTATTTAACTAAAACTTCAGTGTAATCCCAATCAGATTCTTCACAGGTTGTATGGGAAAAACCATGAGCTGATTCTAAAAGTTGTATGGTAATACAAAGGGCCAAGAATAGCAAAAACAACACTCATGATGAATTGCCATAAAATCAACACTCACTGTAAAGCCATAGTTATCAAAGCAGTGTAATGTTGGTACTGAACTAGACAGAGACCAATGAAACATAGTAAAGAATACAGACATGAACCCCAAAAATTGGATGAAGTATCTTGCAACAATTTCTATGATTAAAGATCAGAAGCATCTGTACTTTATGCCCCACACCTGAGTACTGTGAAACTCCAAACACATATGGTCCTTTGGCTCACAGATGTGCATTGCAATTCATATTCACTGTTTGCAGTCGGAGTAGGGGAGACAATATACCTCTTTTTGAATATCCATAAAGAAACAAATGATTGCATCTACTTTACACTGACAGAAACTATACATGGGTGACTGTGGAAGGAAAAATAGAGCTTAGAAGGGATAACACAGTTGATCCTATTACTGTTGTGTGGGAAAGATTTCTTCAAAATATACAAAAGGCTCTTGCTATAATGAAATAGACTGACAAATTGGATCATACTCAAATAAGGGTCTTTGTAAGATTTCATCACTAAGAAATTAAAAATTATGCCACCAAGTGGGGTAAATCATTTTTTATACATATATTCAACAAAGAACTCATTCTGACTATATAAAAAGCAACCAATCAATAATAATAATAAAAGGCCACCAAAAGAATATCGGAAAATTATGTACATAGTCATTTCATAAAAGTGGCAAAAAGCCATTATTATTCATCAGGAAAGTGATAATTAAATCTTCAATAATTGTACCCAACAAAATGGCCAAAATTATGAATAGTAATGATACCAACTGTTCGTAAGAATATGAAACAAATAAAATGCTCATAGATTGCTGGCTGGAATGTAAATTGTACAAGTACTTTGGAAAACTCTTTTCCATTATCTCTTAAATATAAACATACACTGATCTAAAATTAGTTCTTAATATGTACCCAGCCTAAATGTATAAATATGTGCACCAATCATAGTTCTAAAAAGGAAAAAAAACCTTATGACATACCCTAATGGATAAAAATGTTTAGTGAATTCATCAACTGGAATGTTACACAGCAAAGAGAATGGACACACTATGAATAAAAGCAAGGAGAGATGAAGCTCACAAAGACATTTTGAACTACAAAAAAAAGCCACACAAAATCATCAGTATTCACTGAACATTTTATTTTTTTTGCATTATGATGAATCAATTTTTGGGTAAGTGAAGTAAGTTGTTTAGAACTGTTCTTTTTTCCTTTGCAGTGATATGATTTTCTCATGGTCAATTCATTTGTGAATAATTTCACTTACAATACTATGGGAGCAACGTTTTTACATTTTATACAACTCAGGATATTAATGTAATATTATTTAACATTTCTATGTACTTACTTTTTCTGGCTGCTGATTTCAAAGCTATGGCTTATCATGTCTGAAGTCAAAAAGTTATGGTAAATCTTAATGTTAATTTAGAAGCAAATTAGAAGCAATTATGAAAAGTGAAATTTGCACATTGACATAAATGCACCACGAAGCACAGAGTACTAGGAGACCTAGCACAGAAACTGGCTGTTAGAAGGACCCTGTAAAACGGCAGGCTTTGTGTTTTTCTCTGTTGTCCCATTTCATGCAATCTATCCAAAAACAAACATAAAAATCTTTGTTTAACAGGCAGTTTTAACTAACCAATATACATTTCAACGTTACATAAAATAATAAATACATATTTTTATATGAGACAAAGTATTTTTTAAAATAAGTATTTTTATATAAATTTTACATAATTTTTATAACAATGCAAGTTGTTATATAAGAACATTTAGTTAATTTTCTAAGCTGAGAAAATATCATGTTATTGAAATACATTTTTAAGTTTTTGTATATGGAAAATTTCTCCACAATACATGGGTAAAAATTCAAACTACATTTTGAAAAGAGATGGAAACATCAAAACTTAGTCATTTTTTAATACCATAATGAGCCCTAGAGATGAACTGAAGATTCACTCTGGCAACAAAATATGGTTATGATAGCTTTGGTTTTCTCAGTCATTATTGCTGAAATGTGCCACAGTTATATTTGTTAGTGTTAAATGTGAGAAGTGAGAACAAACTTTGGAGTTTGGCAAAGAATCTGTGTTATGCATATTCTTTAAAAAATAAGTAGAACACTTGATAAAAATAAGGAGTCCATGCAATCCATCAAAATTTAGTTGTAATTACCAAAGTGATAAAATTGTTTTTTTCTTTTTCTTTGTACTTTCCTAATTTTCTACAGTCAGTAGAATAAGAAAAATACAAAAACATACAATAATAAAATAAATATTGTTTAATTTTACCCATCACACAGCTTCTTTTGTTAAATATTTAATCCCATGTTTAATTCTCACTGTAATTTATCATCAACTTTTCAACAATTACATATTAAGAGCTAATAAAATAAGTCTGGCTAGGGCTTTTCTATTTTGTTTATTGTTTCAAAAGAACTGGCTCTTGGTTTCAGTGGTATTTTTTATTGTTTTTTTTTAAATTAATTAATTTTATTTTGATATCATTCATGTACAATTGCATGAGCAACATTATGATTACTAGACTTCCCACATTATCAAGTCCCCACCACGAACCCCATTACAGTGACTGTCCATCAGCTTAATAAGATGTTATAGAACCACTACTTGTCTTTCTCTGTATTATACTGCCTTCCTTGTGCAACCCCCTACATTGTGTGTGCTAATTGTAATGCCCCTTTATTCCCCTTGTCCCTCCCTTACCACTCACCCTCCCCAGTTCCTTTCCCTTTGGTAACTGTTGGTCCATTCTTGGATTCTGTGAGTCTGCTGCTGTTTTGTTCCTTCAGCTTTTTCTTTGTTCTTATACTCCACAGATTTGTGAAGTCATCTGATACTTGTCTTTCTCCACCTGGCTTATTTCATTGAGCATAATGCCCTCTAGCTCTATCCATGTTGCTGCAAATGGTACGATTTGTTTTCTTTTATGGCTGAATAATATTCCATTGTGTATATGTACCACCTCTTCTTTATCCATTCATCTACTGATGGACACATAGGTTGCTCCCATTTCTTAGCTATTGTAAATAGTGCTGTGATAAACATAGGGGTGCATATGTCTTTTTCAAACTGAGCTCCTGCATTCTTAGGGTAAATTCCTAGGAGTGGAATTCTTGGGTCCAATGATATTTCTATTTTTAGATTTTGAGGAATCTCCATACTGCTTTCCACAATGGTTGAACTAATTTACATTCCCATCAGCAGTGTAGGAGGGTTCCCCTTTCTTCACATCCTCACTAACATTTGTTGTTGTTTGTCTTTTGGGTGGTGGCCATCCTAACTGGTGTGAGGTGAAATCTCATTGTGGTTTCAATTTGCATTTCTCTGATGATTAGTGATGGGGAGCATCTTTTCATGTGCCTCTTGGACATCTGAATTTCTTTGGAGAACTGTCTGTTCAGATCCTGTGTCCATTTTTTAATAGGGCTATTTGCTTTTTGTTTGAGTGTGAGCTCTTTATGTATTTTGGATGTCAACCTTTTATCAGATCTGTCATTTATGAATATATTCTCCCATACAGTAGGATGTCTTTTTGTTCTATTGGTGGTGTCCTTTGATGTACAGAAGCTAAGCTTGATATAGTCCCACTTGTTCATTTTTGCTTTTGCTTCCCTTGCCTGGGGAGATATGTTCATGAAGCAGTTGTTCATGTTTATGTCCAAGAGATTTTTGCCTATGTTTTTTTCTAAGAGTTTATGGTTTCATGACTTACACTGAGCTCTCTGATACATTTTGAGTTTACCTTTGATTAGACAATAATCCAGTTTCATACTCTTAAATGTAGCTGACAAGTTTTGCCAACACCAGCTGTTGAAGAGGCTGATATTTCCCTATGGTATATCCATGGCTTCTTTATCCTATTGATCATGTATGGTTGGGTTAATCTCTGAACTCCCTTTTCTGTTCCACCGATCTATGGGTCTGTTCTTGTGCCAGAACCAAATTATCTTGATTACTGTGGTTTTGTAGTAGAGCTTGTAGTTGGGAAGCAAGATCCTCCCTGCTTTGTTCTTCCTTCTCAGGCTTGCTTTGGCTATTCAGGATCTTTTGTGGTTCCATATGAATTTTAGAACTGTTTGTTCAAGTTTATTGAAGAATGCTGTTGGTATTTTGATAGGGATTGCATTGAATCTGTAGATTGCTTTACGTGGAATGGCCATTTTGACAATATTAATTCTTCCTGCCCAAGAGTGTGGGATGAATTTCCATTTATTGATGTCCTCTGTAATTTCTCTTAAGAGTGTCTTATAGTTTTCAGGGTATAGGTCTTTCACTTCCTTGGTTGGGTTTATTCCTAGGTATTTTATTCTTTTTGATGCAATTGTGAATGGAATTGCTTTCCTGATTTCTTTTTCTGCTAGTTCATTGTTAGTGTATAGGAATGCAACAGATTTCTGTGTATTAAGTTTGTATCCTGCAACTTTGCTGAATTGAGATATTAGTTCTAATAGTTTTGGAGTGGATTCATTAGTTTTTTTATGTACAATATTACATCATCTGCAAACAGTGACAGTTTGACTTTTTCTTACCAATCCGGTTGCCTTCTATTTCTGTGTTTTGTTTGACTACTGTGGCTAGGACTTCCAGTACTATGTTGAGTAAAAGCGGGGAGAGTGGGCATCCTTGTCTTATTCCCGATCTTAGGAGAAAAGCTTTCAGCTTCTCACTGTCAAGTGCGATGTTGGCTGTGGGTTTGTCATATATGGCCTTTATAACGTTGAGGTACTTGCCCTCTATACCCATTTTGTTGAGAGTTTTTATCATGAATGGATGTTGAATTTTTTCAATGCTTTTTCAAAATCTATGGAGATGATCATGTAGCACTTTTCCTTCTTTTTGTTGATGTGGTGGATGATGTTGATGGACTTTTGAATGTTGTAATATCCTTACATCCCTAAGATGAATACCACTTGATCATGGTCTATGATCTTCTTGATGTATTTTTGAATTTGGCTTGCTAATATTTTGTTGAGTATTTTTGTATCTATGTTCATCAGGGATATTGGTCTGTAGTTTCCTTTTTTTGTGGTGTTTTCATCTGATTTTGGTATAGAGTGATGTAGGCTTCATAAAATGATTTTGGCAGTATTCCTCCTATACTATTTTTTGGAACACTTTAAAGAGAATGGGTATTATGTCTTCTCTTAATGTCTGATAAAATTCAGTGGTGAATCCATCTTGCCAGGGCATTTTGTTCTTGGGTAGTTTTTTGATGACTAATTCAATTTCATTGCTGGTAATTGGTCTGTTTAGATTTTCTATTTCTTCCTTGGGAAGTATTGGAAGGTTGTGTATTTCTAGAAAGTTGTCCATTTCTTCTAGGTTATCCATTTGTTAGCATGTAGATTTTCATAGTATTCTCTCACAATTCCTTGTGTTTCTTTGGGGTCCTTGGTGACTTTTCCTTTCTTGTTTCTGATTGTGTCTGTGTGTGTAGATTCTCTTTTTCTCTTAATAAGTCTGGGTAGAGGTTTATGTTTTGTTTATTTTCTCAAAGAATCAGCTCTTGGTTTCATTTATTTTTTCTATTGTTTTATTCTTCTAAATTTTATTTATTTCTTCTCTGATCTTTACTATGTCCCTCCTTCTGGTGACTTTCAGCCTCATTTGTTCTTCTTTTTCCAGTTTCAATAATTGTGACTTTAAACTATTAATTTGGATTGTTCTTCCTTCTTTAAATAGGCCTGGATTGCTTTATACTTCCCTCTTAGAAGTGCCTTCAGTGTTTCCCACAGAAGTTGGGTCGTTATGCTGCTGTTGTCGTTTGTCTCCATGTATTGATTGATTTCTGTTTTAATTTGGTCATTGATCCATTGATTATTTAGGAGCATGTTTTTAAACCTCCATGTGTTTGTGAGCCTTTTTGTTTTTTTTTGTACAATTTACTTGTAGTTTTAAATCTTTGTGATCTGAGAAGCTGTTCGGTAGAATTTCCATCTTTCTTAATTTACTGAGCCTCTTTTTGTAGCTTAGTATGTAGTCTATTCTGGAAAATGCTCCATGTGCACTTGAGAAGAATGTGTATCCTACTGCTTTTGGGTATAGATTTTCTGTAGATGTCTGTTAGGTCCATCTGTTCTAGTGTGTTGTTCAGTGCCTCTGTGTCCTTACTTATTTTCTGTCTTATTGATCTGCCCTTTGGAGTGTATGCTGTGTTAAAGTCTCCTAAAATGAATGCATTACATTCTATTTCCCCCTTTAATTCTTTTAGTATTTGTTTCACATACATAAGTGCTCCTGTGTTGGGTTCATAGATATTTATAATGGTTATATCCTCTTATTGGACTGACACCTTTATCATTGCATACTGTTATTCTTTGTCTCTTGTTTCTTTCTTTGTTTTGAAGTCTATTTTGTCTGATACAAGTACTGCAACACCTGCTTTTTTCTCCGTGTTGTTTGCATGGACTATCTTTTTCCATTCCTTCACTTTAGCTCTGTGTATGTCTTTAGGTTTAACGTGAGTCTCTTGTAAGCAGCATATAGATGGGTCTTGCTTTTATATCTATTCTATTACTCTGTATCTTTTGATTTGGTTCATTCAGTACATTTACATTTAGGTTGATTATTGATAGATATATGCTTACTGCCATCGCAGGCTTTGGATTCTTGGTTGCCAAAGGTTCAAGGGTAGCTTCTTTACTATCTAACCATCTAACTTAACTCACTCATTACACTATTATAAAAACAGTCTGATGATTCTTTCTTTCTCTCCCTTCTTTGTTTTCCTTCTTCACTCTTTATATGTTAGTGTTTTATTCTGTACTATTCTGTTTACCTTGACTGATTTTGTGGGTAGCTGATTTTATTTTGCATTTAGTTATTATTTGTTTGGTTTACTTTCTTTGCTGTGGTTTTATTTTCTCTGGTGCTATCTATTTACCTTAGGAGCCCTTCCATTTAGAACAGTCCCTTTAAAATACACTGCAGAAGTGGTTTGTGGGAGGTAAATTCTTCAACTTTTGCTTATCTGCCAATTGCTTAACCCTCCTTCAAATTTAAGTTATAATATCGCTGGATACAGTATTCTTGGTTCGAGGTCCTTCTGTTTCATTGCATTAAATATATCACGCCATTCTCTTCTGGCCTGTAAGGTTTCTGCTGAGAAGTCTGATGATAGCCTGATAGGTTTTTGTTTGTAGGTGATCTTTTTTCTTTCTCTGGATGCTTTTATTACTCTTTTTCCTTTGATATTTTCTGTTTTAATTATTATATGTCTTGGTGTTGTCCTCCCTGGGTGCCTTGTGTTGGGAGATCTGTGGGCTTCCATGGTCTGAGAGACTATTTCTTTCCCAGGGTTGGGGAAGTTTTCAGCAATTATTTCTTCAAAGACACTTTCTATCCCTTTTTTTCTCTCTTCTTCTGACACCCCTATAATGCAAATATTGTTCAATTTGGATTGGTCACACAGTTCCCATAATTTTCTTTCATTCCTAGAGATCCTTTTATCTCTCTCTGCCTCAGCTTCTCTGTATTCCTTTTCTCTGATTTCTATTCCATTAACAGTCTCTTCTACCTCATCCAGTCTTTTCTTACATCCTTCCACTGTTTTTTTCATTTCTGTTATCTCCCTCCAGAATTCATCCCTAGCTCTTGAACATTTCTCTGTACATCCATCAGCATGCTTATGACTTTTATTTTGAATTCTTTTTCAGGAAGATTGGTGATTTTGGTCTCACCAGTCCTTCTCTCTGGTGTTTGAGGGATTTTGGATTGAACAAGATTCTTCTGCATTTTCATGGTGTTAGAAGTGATGGCTGGTGAGTGGCATGTGTGTCTGCTGGAAGAACAAAGTGCCTTCCTGCTTGCTGGTCACCTTGCCCATCTCCACTGCTTGGGTGAGTCAACTGCACACAGGGAGCAGCATCTGGGTCAATCTCCTCAGCTGCTGTGGGCGGCACAGCCCTTGGGATGATCTAGGGCACTGGTGGTATTTGTAGGTGAGCAGGTAAGAACAGAGCCCATTCATGACTTCCAGACTCTGCATTGGCTTCCGCTACCTGTGCTGGACAACTGGGTTCAGTGGGAAGCCTCTGTGTATCCTCTGTGCTGCTGTGGGTGAGGCGGACCTTGGGATGGCCTAGGGCACTGGTGGGGGTTGCAGGTGAGCAGTGCAGGTTCACTGTGAGAATAAAGTCCCTTTGTGCTTTCTGGATTCTGCATTGGCCTCCACTGTTTGTGCCAGACAGTTGCATGTGGGGGACAGCCTCTGGGTCTGGCCTGGTTAGTTGCATGCTGGGAGAAGACTCTATGTGGTTGCTGTGGGTGTGGTTGCTCCCTGGCTGCTATGCAGCAATGGTGGGTCAGCCGGTTTGCTTGCAGTGCCGGTGGGTGGGGGGGATGAATGGCAGGCTTCTTACTACCATGAGGGGCTTCAGAACTGCATTGCCACCCAGGGTGTTAGGGCGCCTGAAGTTCTTTAAAGTTCCCAGCCTGCTGAGCTGAGTATGCCAGAACGATTTTGTCCACCTGTTAAACCCTTGCCCCTTTAAGACTTTTAAAGTGCCTGCTTTTCTTTTCTTTTTTCCAATTTTTTATTTTTTTTAAATTTTGGTATCATTAATCTACAATTACATGAAGGACATTATGTTTACAAGGCTCCCCCCTTCACCAAGTCCCCCCTACATCCCCGTTCACAGTCACTGTCCATCAACATAGTAAGATTCTGTAAAATCACTACTTGTCACCAAGTTCACAGTCACTGTCCTTCAACATAGTATGCTGTAAAATTACTACTTGTCTTCCTCTGTGTTGCACAGACCTCCCCGTGCCCCCCAACATTATACATGCTAATCGTAATTCCTCCTTTCTTTTATTTCCACCCTTATCCCTCCCTTCCCACCCGTCCTCCTAGTCCCTTTCCCTTTGGTAACTATTAGTCCATTCTTGGGTTCTGTGCTTCTGCTGCTGTTTTGTTCCTTCAGTTTTCTTTTGTTCTTATACTCCACATACGAGTGAAATCATTTGGTACTTATCTTTCTCCGCCTTCCTTATTTCATTGAGCATAATACCCTCTAGCTCCACCCATGTTGTTGCGAATGGTAGGATTTGTTTTTTTCTTATGGCTGAGTAATATTCCATTGTGTATATATGTACCACATCTTCTTTATCCATTCATCTACTGATGGACATTTAGGTTGCTTCCATATCTTGGCTATTGTAAATAGTGCAGCAATAAACATAGGGGTGCATCTGTCTTTTTCAAACTGGAGTGCTGCATTCTTAGGGTAAATTCCTAGAAGTGGAATTCTTCGGTCAAATGGTATTTCCATTTTGAGCATTTTGAGGAACCTCCATACTGCTTTCCATAATGGTTGAATTAATTTACATTCCCACCAGCAGTGTAAGAGGGTTCCCCTATCTCCACAATCTCTCCAACATTTGTTGCTATTTGTCTTTTGGATGGTAGCCACCCTTACTGATATGAGATGATATCTCATTGTGGTTTTAATTTGCATTTCTCTGATGACAAGCGATGTGGAGCATCTTTTCATGTGTCTGTTGGCCATCTGAATTTCTTCTTTAGAGAACTGTCTATTCAGCTCCTCTGCCCATTTTTTAATTGGATTATTTGCTTTTTGTTTGTTGAGGTGTGTGAGTTCTTTATATATTTTGGATGTCAACCCTTTATCGGATCTGTCATTTTCGAATATATTCTCCCATACTGTAGGATACCTTTCTGTTCTATTGATGGTGTCCTTTGCTGTACAGAAGCTTTTCAGCTTGATATACTCCCATTTGTTCATTTCTGCATTTGTTTCCCTTGCCCGGGAGATATGTTCAAGAAGAGGTCACTCATGTTTATGTCTTTTTGCCTATGTTTTTTTCTAAGAGTTTTATGGTTTCATGACTTACATTCAGATCTTTGATCCATTTTGAATTTACTTTTGTATATGGGGTTAGACAGTGATCCAGTTTCATTCTCTTACACGTAGCTGTCCAGTTTTGCCAGCACCAGCTGTTGAAGAGACTGTCATTTCACCATTGTATGTCCATGGCCCCTTTATCGAATATTAGTTGACCATATATGTTTGGGTTAATGTTTGGAGTCTCTAATCTGTTCCACTGGTCTGTGGCTCTGTTCTTGTGCCAGTACCAAATTGTCTTGATTACTGTGGCTTTGTAGTACAGCTTGAAGTTGGGTAGTGAGATCCCCCCCACTTTATTCTTCCTTCTCAGGATTGCTTTAGCAATTCGGGGTCTTTGGTGTTTCTATATGAAACACCAGGGCTTGTATCTTACCCCTTTCACCAGGCGCTGGGTTCTTACAGGTGTGGATGTAGTCTGGCTGTTGTCCTGTGTCTTCTGGTCTCTCTTTTAGGATTAGTTGTATTTGTTGTATTTTCAAAAATGCATATGTTTTTGGGAGGAGATTCCCACTGTCCTACTCACGCAGTCATCTTGGCTCCATCTCTTGCGCCTGCTTTTCTTTTGTCCCAGCTGGCTGTGGGGACCTGTTCGTGGTCTTAGTCTTGGATTTTGCTTTCCATTTCTGTAGTATCCCGTGCACCATGCAATGTGTGTCTGTGCTCCCGGTGTTGTGGTTATTTACCAGTCCTGTGCTTTCACTCCCTCTCACTCTGATTCTTTTCCTCCCACCAGTGAACTGGAGTTGGGTGGTGCTTGGGTCCTGCTGGGTCATGACTTTGTATCTTACCCTTTTTTTGTGAGATGTTGAATTCTCTCAAATGTAGATGTAGCCTGGCTGTTGTACTGTAAATTCTGGTTTCTCTTTTCGGAGTAGTTGTATTTGCTGTATTTTCAAAATGTATATGGTTTTGGTAGAGATTTCCACCACCCTACTCATTCCACCATCTTGAGAATCTCCTTTTATTTACTGTTTCCTTATTCTCTATTTATTTCTGCTCTGATCTTTATTATGACCTTCCTTTTACTAACTTTGGGCTTTGTTCTTTTTCCTCTAGTTTCTTTACTTGTGAGTTTAGACTGTTTAGATGGGATTGTTCTCATTTCTTGAGGTAGGTCTGTATTGCTATGGACTTTCTTCTTAAAATTGCTTTTACTGCATCCCACATATTTTGAACCATTGTGTTTCTGTTTTCATTTGTCTCCATGTATTGCTTGATTTCCTCTTTGATTTGTTCACTGAAACATTGATTATTTAGAAGTGTGTTGTTTAGTTTCCACATGTTTGTGTTTTTTTTTCTTCAGGTAATTGATTTCTGGTTTCATGCCATTGTGATCTGAAAAGATGTTTGATACAATTTCAATCTTTTTGAATTTATTGAAACTCTTTTTGTATCCTAATATGTGATCTATTCTGGCTAATGTTTCATGTGAACTTGAGGAAAACGTGTATCCTCCTGTTTTGGGTGGAATGATCTGCAGGTGTCTCTTAGGTCTTCTTGGTTTAATGTGTTGTTCAGTGTCACTGTTTCCTTACTTATCTTCTGTTTGGTTGATCTGTCCATTGATGTAAGTGGTATGTTGAAGTCTCCTAATATGAATGCATTGTATTCTATTTCCCCTTTTAATTCTGTTAGCATTTATTTCATATGTAGGTGCTCCTATGTTGGGTGCATAGACATTTATAATGCTTGTATCCTCTTCTTGGACTGATCCCTTTATTATTATGTAATGTTCTTCTCTGTCTTGTGTTACTTTCTTTATTTTGAAGTCTATTTTGTCTGATACAAGTTCTGTGACTCCTGCTTTTTTCTCCCTTTCATTTGCATGAGTAATTTTTTTTCTAGACACATCTCCCTGGGCAAGGGAAACAAAAGTAAATAAGTGGGACCACATCAAACTAAAACGTTTCTGAACCAGCAAAAGAAACTATACACAAAACAAAATGGCACTCTTTAGTATGGGAAGATATATTTCATAAATGATATACCTGATAAGGCTTTAACTTTCAAAATATATAAAGAACTCATATGACTCAACACCAAAAAATAGTAGCCCAATTAAAAAATGGACAGAGGACCTGAACAGATATTTCTCTAAAGAAGAAATGCAGATGGCCAACAAGCTCATGAAAAGATACCCCACATCATCAATCATCAGGGAAATGCAAATCAAAACCACAGAGAGGTATCACCTCATACCAGTCAGAATGGCTAATATCCAAAAGACAGGAAATAATAAGTGTTGGCAAGGATGTGGAGAAAAGGGAGCCTCTGCACTGTTGGAGGGAATGCAAATTGGTGCAGCAACTATAGAAAACATTATGGAGCGTCCTTAAAAAATTAAAACTAGAAATACCATACGACCCAGTAATTTCATTTCTAGGAATTTACCTGAAGAAAACAAAATCCCTGATTCAAAAACATATATACACCCCTATGTTTATTTCTACTTTATTTATAATAGCCAAGATATGGATGCAACTGAAGTGCCTATCACAAGATGAGTGGATAAAGAAGTGGTACATACACACAATCGAATATTATTGAGCCCTAAAAAGAAAGAAATCCTGCCATTTGTGACAATGTGAATGGTATTATGCTATGTGAAATAACCAAGCAGAGAAAGACAATTACTGAATGATTTAACTTTTTTATGGAATCTACAAACGAAACAAAACAAAATGGACAAAACAGCAATAGACTCATAGACACTGAGAAGTGACTGGTGGTCACCATGGGGGAGGGGCTGGAGTGGTAGGTGAAACAGGTGGAGGAGATAAAGAGCCACAAAACTTAATTATAATAAAAAATAGTCATGGGGACGAAAGTATAGCGTAGAGAATATAATCAATAGTTTTGTAACATTTATGTTGACATATAGTAGTAACTACACTCCTGAGAGTGAGCATTTAATAATGTCCCATTTTATTCAGTGTAGATAACTGTCACACATTGTGGTGTATACTTGAAACCAATGTAACGTTGTGTATCAATTTTACTTCAGTAAAAATATATCAAGAAAGCCAATAAAGTAGATACAGTAATAGTAACTTGGGAATAATTATGCTGAAGCCGGAAGTCTGCATCATCTTTGAAGGAGGGAGTGTTCTCTTCCTTCAGAAGCTCAGCCTGGCAGTGTGGGCCCCAGAGTCCCTTCTTTCTGGGCCTCAGTTTCTCCTTCTGAGCAGGCAGATGGCCACTACATGTCGCGTGCCCTGTCCTCGCCGGCAAGAACAGCATGCAACAACAGCAGGATTCTTCTGCAGAAAGCTTTATTCTTCAGCTCTTTGTGAAACAAATGAGTTGGGCAGGACCCAGAGGGGAAGGAGAGGCTTGCTTATATAGTTCTCATGCTCTGACCTGATTGGTGCAGCTCCATATGCCTTATTAGCATAACCATTTGGTGGGTCTCATTGGTCCTTATGCCAAGGCGCAATTAGCATGTAGTTTAGTGGTGTGGGATGATTTGTCATTAGGAAGTTCAGGGCCTTCCGGCTGCCCTGCATTGGGCGCTATTTTCTGAGCGCGGCTGCCAACATCTCCCCCTTTTTTGTCTAACAGAAGCTCAAGGCGGAACTTGCCAGCAGATGCGGAGACAGAGGCCTGACCTCCATCATACTTCCTGATGCCCCCTTTTTGGAGAGGGGTTCTGGGCATCTACCCCTATGCAGTCAGGCATGCTTCTCAGAGGGGTCCAAGACCTCTTGCAGTGCTTTGCCTCGCATCCTCTGGCTGGCGTTGGGACCGCTTGGTACAAAGGGTTTGGACCCTTTTTCTCAACCCTCTTGCACCGTGAGCTTCTTAAAGAAAGCTGTGATTAAGCATTGAGGTACTCGGGCCTGGTGCAGTGCCACATGGGCTCAGGGTGCAAGAGCTACCTCAAGCTAAAGCCGAGCTTCCTTCTTAAGCATGTTGAGCCACACTTGGGGAGAGGCTCCAACGTCTATCGCCATTAGGGCTTGAGCAAGGATCACCTTGTCCTGCTTATGTTGGTTGCGCAGTCTGCATAACAACCAGAGTAAGAGCATGAGACCTCCAAGCAGGAACACGCCCATCCCAGCCATGCCCGCCCACTCCTTGACGTGGGAGAGAGCTCTGAGGAACCAGGAAGAGAGTCTTTCCGCTACGGAGATATCTAGACGGGTGGAGTTGATGTGGATAATTTCTCGCCGCAGTTCTTCTAGTGCTCCATCGAAGTCCTGGGACCAGTTTCCTGAAAGATACTGGGACAGGCCTCGTGACAGATTAGTGAAAGCATTTAATACTTCTGTTAGTGATCCTGGCTTGTTTGTGGCTCTGTAATATGGCTGCGGCTAGGCCCGCATTGGTGAGTGGCCCTCCTATTTCTCTACAGGCTTTCAACCAGGCATGTATCCCTTTTTGTTTCCAGGGTGTTATCGCCTGTCTGCATTCCTTGGTACATTGTTCAAATACTAATTGCTCCACTAGGGGCATTGCTTGTTCCTGATCTCCAAATATTCTGCCTGCGGCCTCCATCATACGAGCGACAAAGTCAGAAAATGGCTCGCTCAGCCCCTGAATAATTTTTGTCAAATTGCCTGATACTTCTCTTTTGTTGGTGAGGGCTTTCCATGCCTTGGCGGCGCACGTGTTTATTTGTGCGTATACCTGTAAGGGGAAGGCGGTCTGGTTGGCTACCCACTGTCCTTGGCCCGTCAGCATATCATATGACCACGCAGGCTGTCCTTCGGCCGCGTTTGCGCGTGCCTGGGTCATACTGATATCATGCCACAATGCCTTCCATTCTATGTATTGCCCCATACTAGAAAGGCATGCCTTAGTTACATATTGCCAGTCTGCGGGTGTCATGGCTGTCTCTGTTAATCTCTCAACTTGTGCTATGGTATAGTTGGCACTGACTCCATAAGCCCGAACGGATTCTGCTAACTCCTTAACTTGTTTATGGCTCAGGGGCTGGTGAGAGCGTACGCCATTATCCTCAAATACAGGAAACATTTGTCTAATTGCCTGAAGAGTATCTGGGTGGCAAAAGGAGAGTGCGCCACTCACGTAAGGTGGCGGGGCAACGGGCGTCGGGGGACACCCTGCTTTCATTTTTTCCTTGGTCCGCTTTTCAACTTTGCTGGTTCCCTTACTTCTGCACTCTGCGGTTTTATTTTCTTCCCCTTCCTCTGCGGATGTTAATTCCTCCTCAGATTCCCTATTGGAGAGTTGGAGGTCCCTCAACTCTTTCCAGGGGTATTTACTATTTTCTCCGAGGCGATCGTCACTCGCTTCTCGGGGCTCTTTCGCTTTTGCCCTAGGCGGGCTTTCTCCCTCACTCTGGGGTTTCTTTACTTTCGTTTTTGTGGCCTTTTTTCGGCCGCGCGCGCTCTCTATTTCCCGTTCCGTTTCTGACATGCTCTCTTGGATATCTGTCAATGCTCTCTGACCTTCTTTTATTACCCTTTCACACCTCTCATCTTGCAGACAAGCTCTAATCAGTTTCCAGAGGGGCCTGGTGCCTCCCCTCAGGCTACCCTCCTCCTCCTCTCTATCAAGATCTTTCCCCAGTTTGTCCCAGCTCGGGATTGAGAGGGACCCTGAACAAATGAACCAGGGGGCCACACGGTCTATCTCCTTCACAAAAGATCCTAAGACTTTGCTGGAGACCTTCAAGTTTCGCTCTTTGAGAGCTGTCTGCAGCGCCGTGACTAATGACGGTGCATTCCCCATGGTGCCTCCTTATTTACAAAGAACCATCAACCATCATCCTAAAAAGCAGGGGCCTCTTGGAACTTACCCCTCCGGGTTTTCTTCTGACCTGCAGTTCTGAATCCTCTCCAGATGTCTGAAGGGTCCTCCCTGTGCCGGTGATGTTCTGGTTCCCGGGATTCGGCACCACTTGTCGCGTGCCCTGTCCTCGCCGGCAAGAACAGCATGCAACAACAGCAGGATTCTTCTGCAGAAAGCTTTATTCTTCAGCTCTTTGTGAAACAAATGAGTTGGGCAGGACCCAGAGGGGAAGGAGAGGCTTGCTTATATAGTTCTCATGCTCTGACCTGATTGGTGCGGCTCCATATGCCTTATTAGCATAACCATTTGGTGGGTCTCATTGGTCCTTATGCCAAGGCGCAATTAGCATGTAGTTTAGTGGTGTGGGATGATTTGTCATTAGGAAGTTCGGGGCCTTCCGGCTGCCCTGCATTGGGCGCTATTTTCTAAGCGCGGCTGCCAACAACTACACGCACTTTCTTTGGCTTTTCTATCTCCTCCCTCCTGTCAATTTTTCTGAGTTGTCCTGTCTGCAAGTGAAGAATTACATCATTTTCTCCTAACTTGAACAACATTTAGAGGTTTCACTACCACACTTCTGGGCAGAATATTTGCTGCTGAGCTTTTAGTGTAACTTTTTGGTACTTTATTTTTATTCAAAGTACATGCAATTTTGAGGGTTGCAATGTTTTAAAGTATTTTCTAGATTAGTCTTACAATCATTTCTTGTTTACAGAACAAGATTGATGAAATGTCTCATAGTTGAACTGTTTGTGTGAAGCCTTCCTTAATATTATTTGTTAATAATTTCATTGTTGTATCAAGATTTTCTGTAAACACCCATGGCACACAGCATGAGGGAGGGAGACTGTGTTCAGAGTTAGTCTGCAGTAAGTGTGCATACGTGTGTGTCTGGGTGCTGAGCTGGCATGCTGCAGGGGTTTGAGAGGGTAGTGGCCACATGTGGCTGAAGCAGGAACTCTTGCCAGAAAGGTATGAGGGCATGAACACCCATCTCTGGCAGTCCACAAGAGACCTCTTAGTGCCAGGATGAAGCTGGTGCTCTGCTCCAACTGAGACACACCAGCCCTGTGTTGATTTCCTTTTAGGATGGTGTAGATGTGATAGTAACCTCGTATAAGCAGAGTGCTTGGTGACAGATAATCTGAACTATGTGCATCAATTGCTAACACAGCCACTGCTCATATGTAACAGTCTTAGGGCCCATAGGGCAGCTACAGCCCCTGGAACTTTGGGGGAATCTACAGGGACTCCATTCAGGCACACCCCCTCCCAGGTGGCAAAGGTGACCCCGTCTCCAGAGTCCAGGGCCAGTCCCTGACTTGTGGGGATAATTCTGACTGCTTCTCTTCAAATTTGAAAGTTTGTCCTTTTCTCTGAAGCCCACCATGTTCCTCCTCATGAATCCGCTAGGAATTAAGTCCTCACTCTCGGTTGCCCCTGGTTCCGCCGCTTGCTTGGACTTTGCACTGGAGCCAGTGACACCCGGCGAGGCACAGCCCTCCCCTGCCCCCTCGCGGTGGGGCTTCAGGGGGAGTGAGCCTCCGGGGCCTCAGGGCCAGCGGCTGGAGGCAGGAGCAGGCCGAGCCCCGTGCTGTGGTGTCCTGCCCCACGGGCTGCGGCAGTGGCCTGACCTGGGGCACCTTCGGCTTGCAGCCTCCAACCGGTTCTCATGGTGAGTCTTTGCATCAGCGGATACAATTATGAAATGATGAAAGCAATGGCAGGGAACCGGTAACAGGAAAAGATGTTTGTTAGCTCGCACACTATGGCACGGAAAGACAGAACTGGTCTACAGACTCCTAACTCTTAGATTTCACTTACACCTGCCATGTCTTTTTTTTTAGTAATAGCAACATTTGTTCCCCTACTTCTTGTCAGCATTTCACTACTCTTTCAAGGTTTGGTTTTTACTACTCTTTCATCATGAATCAGAAAGAACTCCTAAGGCACTCCAACCCCTTTGAAATAATGTAGTTAATATAATTACCACGCAGCAACCAAAACACATTGTGCCAAATAGATCCTGACATGGCTACATTCTGTCCTGGACAAATAAAATCAGAGAATGAAATGAAGATAAATAGCAGAAGAGAGTCTCTTTCTCTATATCCGAAAAACTAAAATGAGTCATCATAATTCATGATCACCAGCAAAATAAAAACAAAATGTCAACTTTTGAGCCTAATTTTAAAATAGTCATTTTTTACACACTTCATTAAAACAAAGATAGTGCAAGTTAAAAATGATTCAACTTACTATAGAAAAAAATGTGTTGCACAAATTTTGGAATAAAATTAAGGTTGATGTGATACAGTCAAATCATTTTACACAATACTGAGGAAAGCTCAGCTGTATAAATCATTTTGAAGTCACAAAAAGAGCAAAGAGCCTTTAAAAAAAAATTATCAAAGATGCTCCACTAACACAGAGAAGGTATGAGGATGCTACTCACTTTTATACTGGGCACTGTTATTCACGTTAGCCCACAGACCTCTCTGTGACATGGGTATATATTTTGCATATTTTAGAGCCCACTAAACACTTGACCTCTGTTTTCATAGCCGTGGTAGGAAGCAGAGAACCCACTTAGGGGGTAGTGAGTCCTGCTTTACACATAGAGAGGGAGAGGCAGGGAGGGATGTTTGCCAGGAAGGAACCTTGAACAGTAGTTGGTGAGATGAAAGAATAGGTGCCTGACCCTGTCAGCTCTGTGTTGTATGCTGTCTCAGCTCAGTGTCAGCACAGGGGAAAGGCCAGCTCCCATCTGTGGGGTGAAACCATGCTATAACCATGTCTGTCAGCCTCTCAGTGGGTGAAATCTCGTGCAGCTTCTTCACCTACAAGGAGTTTTGCCCACAACACCCACAGAAAATGAACAGAGCTGTGGGAAGTCTACAGAGTCTGGGAAAATCCCATGTCTGATTGTATATCTATCTGGGTAAATATTAGATTAAAAAAAAATAACCCTGAGATGTTGGAAACAAAATACTGCAGGATAAGCAAAGGAGTGATTTTCTCATTATTGAAAAGAAAAGCCCATTTGTGAAAGTAACTTAATCCCAGGCATCATAAGATAATTTCAGCAAACTATTTGACTTCCTTAATAGAATAGAAGGCATAGCCCCTTGGAATAAGACCAAAACTTGTAAGGAGACACTAATTTAAGATGACAAGAAAGTATGGTCCAATGAATGAGAATCGGATGGGAGGTAAAGTCTGAAAGCTCAGGTTAATGTTTACAATGGAAACAAACATTAAAGAAAAAGAGAAAAATCCTCACCGAGAGATTTGACATGAGAGTGGCGACCCTCGGAGAGAATAAAAACTTGAAAATTTCTCTAAGAAAACAGAGGAAAATTAAGATAAAGTGATGAGGAAAAAGATGATATATAGGTACTGAGGCCAGAGAACAGATTCAAATTGTAAAAAATGTGCTTCTGGAGATAAAACATGAATGACTGCAATGAAAGCAATTAAAGATGAATTGGATTGAATATAATTCATGGAATAGGAGTAAAAAAAAAGCCTGATAAATGCTTTAAAATATCCCAAATTGTAATTTTGATTTTCTATTTTTACTTACAGCACTTTTAAGTGTTTTGTTTTATTTAAGTATAGTCCTTTTTAAAATTTTTCTGGCATTAAAGAGAACTTAGTTGGGAAAATTCTCCCAAAAAATCTAACTTTTAAAAACTTTATAAACGTTTTTTTTTTCTTTAACAAGAGCTAGATGCTGGGGTAGTGATCTGTGCTGGTGTCCGCTAGCCAGTTCTCTGCTCATTCATGATGGAATCCATGACTAGCAGGGCTGTGTGTCTGGTCCTGGCCAATGAAATGGGAGACAGCCTGAAAGAGCTAAAGACTACATTGCTGTAGCCTGAGAAATCGTGAAAACAAGCATGTGCAAGAAGCAGAGGCATGCTGTAGGCTCATCTTGCAAGGGGAGCAAAAGAGACAATAAATGGTCTGTGTGTTCAGCCACTAGATTCATGGCTGTTTCTTGCCACAGCGTATCAGCCTACTAATGTATATGCTTCCTGCAGAAAACATGACAAAAGCAGAAACCTTCCCAAGGGAATAGCTCCAATCCCATCTCCCAACAGTGAGGCTCATCAATATTTTGGTGTAGTTCTTTGCTAATTTTCATTTATACACACATTTATATTTAGCTATGAATTACATCTGGTAACTGTCTTCTTATTTGTTAATACATATTCTCCAGTCCCATCATCATAATCTCTATCACCCCATCAAATAGATAAAATTATTTCAGTTGAAAAAGAGATTCTATTGATTTTAATTTCTTCAGTGTGCTGCCAGGAATAAATTCTGTTCCCCTGTGATGTCCTCTGCGGGCGGTGGTGTACTCTGTCTCAGAGGCAGAACATGCCCCTCCGTTGTCCCCTGTCCCCTGCTGCCTTCCTGGCACTGACAGTTGCCCGAATGCGGGGCACGACCTCAACAGCTTCGGCCCTAAGGGCTGACCCTGAATCTTTGCTGTCAAGTTCATTTGTCTCTGCCACTAGTAGCACCCTGACAATCTCCCAAGCCAAGTCTTCAGCTCCTTTTTGGTGCAACAAATAGGAACTTTTGGTTATTCCAACCCGCATCAAAAACAAGAGCAGCTTATGATCACTGCTCAGAATCTCTGCCTGGTGCTGCTCCTCCGAGTTATTTCGGGGACATGTGACAAAATGCCAACCCATCTCTTTCTCTGGAGCCTCAACAGGGATACTATCTAAATGCTTCTTTGATTTTTGTATTTCTCTTCAAGAAATCCAGCCCAAGAGGGAGCTCATCTTTGCTTACTTGCTTACTTACTCTCCTTCTGCCTACCCTCCTTTCTCTTGGCTATACCCTGGTCTCCTGTGTGTGCTGTCCAGGAATTCACTCTCCCATCCCTTCTCCCTAAACCCATTCTAGCAGATGGGATACAAGGAGAGAGGAAGTTCCTAACTAATAAAATAAGTCAGGATAATAAATATTTTATTCATTGCACATGAAATGATTATGCAAATAAATAATTAAAAATTCTGTAAATAATTTTAAAGCTTCCTATGCTTTCATTTTTCTCTGCAGTGCATTCCAGGTATTCAGACTAATTTCTTCATATATATCACTGATTATTGCTACCCCAGTCCTGACTAATATAATGCAGGAGCCCCATCTCTCCTCTTGGTTGGCGCTAAGGAAGACAAATCACCCCTTTCCCCGACACACAACATAAATATTTTATAGTTCATCCCTTTGGAGACCAGAGTTTGAGTGGAAAAGCCAGTCAAAACATGGCAAGACATATGCTATGTGACCTTCATTGTTTTGGGTTTGTTTCTATCTGTTCTGATTTTCCTGATAAGAGCTAGAAGCTGCTGTTTTTATCCTAAGAGAGGAATATATCAACGTCCCTCCATTTTCACTTCAATTTTAGATCTTATTAAGGTCTGATGATAAAAGCAAAGCTGAGAAAGAGGTAAATGGAGTCTTCTTTCTCTTAAAAGGTGAATTCTCACTGAGTAATGCACAATTTACTGATTTGGAACCTTACAGCAGATATCCCATTTTTGGAAATTCTTCTTGCAAAACTTACTGAATTTAAAGTAAAGTTAGGGTTACTGTGTTTGCCCACTACTTACAGGCATCAGGTAGCAAAATTATTAAGTTAATAGCACAACTGAAGTGTAAAAATACAGATGAGCACAGAGTGGGCTGTATGCCTTCACAATAACTGCTGTGAAGGCTTTGTGAAGCCTGCCCCACCATCGGACCCAGAGCGATGAACACACCCACCCCTACTGAAGGCTTAGTGGGCCTTTGTCCTCTTCCCTGTGGTCTTCAGCAAATTAACTACTTCAAGTTTGATTTCTCATAAAATGGAAAGTACAAAGTGGCCTCAGTTTACAACTCACTAGCTTCTGGATCTTTACCTAGGACATTGATGTATGAACACTTTCTTTTTGAATGTTGGTTGGTAATAAAATCCAAGGATTTTGGAGAGGGTTTTCTGAGTAATGGTGATTAGTTTTATTTTTTTTAATGTATCTCAGGACTGTTTTCAAATAACACATTAAATTATATCCAAAGACTTTGAAAAGTCATATTCTTTGTCATTTTATTGTTGTGGGGTTAATGGGAGACAGAATAATATTGTTAGGAGACCAAAGAATGCGTAAAAGATGGATATATATCCATATAAAGGATGAACCTATACTATACATAAATATGACTAAACCACATAATCAAATGAGGTTTGTTTCCAAACTCTGGCTCAGATGCACAGTCAGCCAGGAGCACCACAAGGAGACCCAGTTTTTGGAACTGATACTGGTTTTGGAGAAAAAGCTGGACAAATGTCTGCTGTGACTGTTTCCTCCATAATCCAACTGTACTACAGGGCTCACCACCCAAACATGCCAACACATCACTGTGGCAGGCCCGAGAATTTGGTGTGAAAGGGTCCAGATTCCACCGGCAAACCTTTCAGAAAACAGAGCAATGACTGCAACCCCAAAGGCACGTTTGCAGAAGCCCCCAGGAGGTGCCCAGGACAGCAGCCCCATGAGCGGGAATGGGTGGGTGAGGGAGGATGCCTGCATCCCCCTGGGAGCCATCCATCCTGAGGAGAATTGGGCATGCCTGTGCTGGGGTAAGGGTAGGGCACATGCCCGACGCAGCCCCAGCAATGCAGTATAGTGACAATACGGTATGTTTGTTAGAATTCCTATTTCTTTTTATATATGGCACCAAAAAAGCTAGAGGCAGAGACTGAATGTGGATTTAGTTGAACTGACTTTGCCCTTTGAGTCTTGTCCCTACCTACTTTTAGGATAAGCCAAGACTGTGTCCTTAGAGGATGTGTGCTTGCCAGGCTGAGGGACCAGCGGTGGGAAAGGGCCCCGTGCTTCCAAATACACTCACTTTCCTACCACGCAGAGAACTTCCTTTATCAACCCTTTATTTGAAAACTGGTTAAGGTCTGTCATGCAGTTACTCCTGCTGGGCAAAAACTTGATTTATTTGTCAAATTTTTTAAAATGAAAATAAGGTTGAAAAGTGACAAAAGAGGCAAAAATTTGATTGAAAGGAGCAGATCAGGAAAACTTTAAGTCAAGACTGCAGGTGACCGTGTCCAGGAGGGAGGTTGTCCAGACTTGGGAAACTGAATACATTTGAGAAAAATGATGGAATCATGAGATAAAGCTTTACCTACTTCAACATTTCTGGTTTTAGAAAATTGTTAGTGGAGTCATGAACTTGATCCTTTCTGTATTACCTTTATTATGTACACTAGAGAGAAACAAATAAAGTGACCTGCTGGCAGCATGGATTCTCTGCATGATTTGGCAGCAGTACCCTCTGCCCCCTGCTTTTTTTCCTTAAACTGTCATCTCCATCTTAGAAATGTTACAGAACAGTCAGGCCATTCCTACTCTTTTGCTTTCTGGGATCCTAAGTTTCAGGACTCAGGTTCGTGGCCTTTGGGGTGGACTGGGACTACCAGCTGGGTCCTGCTTCGCTAGCGCAAGGATCTCTCTACTGCCTGGGCCTGGAAAGCTCTGACCATGCCTGCTCTGTGCCCCTAAGACCTATGCTTTAGTTGGGGATATGTTGGCGAAAAATGAAGGCTTAATTTAGACATTATGAAAATCAATCTAAGAAAGTATAGAACACGAAAGGATGATACACTCCACATTAAATACCTATTGAATGATTTCCAAACGCTATCATGTCTAAATTGTATAAATAATTCATTTTAAAATGTGATCAATCTCTAAACTTCAACATGATTACAATTTCTATGTCTTTAATAGCACTAACGTTAAGTACATTTAATAATTTTTTTAATCAATAAAAAGAAAGAGTCATAGTTAACAAGGAAAGAGGAAGCAGATGTCTCATCTTCACTATCGCAACAGAGGGAGTTGAGTCAGCGAGTTGAACCTGGTATAGCCAAGGATGTCTTTTTCAGTGTAAGTCAATTCCATTAAGAATGACTCCAACCCTAAAAACGCAGCAAGTTGTACCCCTTCCAGTGAGGTGTTCTATTCATGGAATCCTGGAGCGGTGGCTTTGAGTCCACCTGTGTGCAGATCCAGATCACCTCTGTGGATCTGTCTGGAGAACAGCAGCTTTCCTGTCACAGATGCGAGGAGGAGAGAGACGAAGTGTCCTGCTGTGCATCTGTCCTAACTTTCCAGATCTACAGATCCAGCTGAGAGCACCTGGACTTTTATTAGCTTTAGACTTGGAGATGCTTAAAAAGTACATGTCATGAAATTCCAAGTTGAAATACTCTTCAGAGACTCATAGGCTTGTTGGTTTCTAATGTGCATTTGGCCCACGGTGCTGGGTCAAATGCTGTGATGTGATTACACACGCATTACAGATGCTGCATTACATACAGGGGCTGCACTACAGATGCATCTTTATCACTGTGAGAACATGAAAGAACCTGTGTATTTCCAGTGGAATTTCTGTATTCACCTTATTCTCCTATTCAGAATATATAAGAAACAAACATTTCAGTGGCAATGGTGGCCTGAAACTAAAAGACTATTGAATGAATGGATTATGAACATACTAAAACACCTGGTGATGTCATTCCAGGAATGGCTCCAAAAGAAATCTGAAACTCTCAAATGGAAATCTGACACATTTTTCTACACAAATGTTAAAGAAGGAGAGAGTCACATTAAAACTATTTAAGTTTCTTTAAGGCACCACTTCTCTTCAAAGCAAGTGATTAAGAAAGACTCAAAGACCAAATGATTTTCTGAATTCTTGTCTGTTAAATATGCACATATGTAGAACTGCGTGGAGGGGCAGATGGAAAATTCATTGAACATATATGACGGAGAGTTGGTTACCATGTATGTTACATCCAGATGCATTACAGAGCAATGAGAAGATGAACACTCTCACAGACATAGTCAATGGACACAAACACAAACTCACAGAAAGTTATCCATCCCATGAAAAGTGCCCAATCAACAAATTTAAACTCACCAAAACAAAAATATTCTAAGCCTATCAATTATCAGAGATAAAAGTAATATATCAGCTTATTTTGAAAAACTCATCCATCATTTATGTAAGGAACAGTACAGGCTAATTGCTATATTGTGTTTGTAGATGATATTTTGGCAAATTAGCTTAAAGTCCTTTGACTTGTTCATACATTTAATGGGACAATTCCAATTAAGGAATTATTACAAACATCGCAATGACTATCTTCAAGTGGGTTCATGGAAATGTTTTTTTTTTTAATGGCAGCAAAGTATTAAAAAGCTAAATACCAATAATTAGGCATTTCACCTTATTTAAATTGATGTCACAACATATGGTATCACAAAACATTGTTATTCATATATATATCATGAACTAAGGAAATTTAGTTAATTTAAAATGATGATATGCTACATTGTGAACAAAATGTATTTTAATGATATATGTAGTATATAAAGCCCATTCACTTTGATTCATGCTTCAAGGCTGTAATTTCATGATTATACATATCCAACTGCTGGTTTTATAATGTGTCAGAAACATCCATATAGTTTAGTTAAGTATAAAACAGTGCCCTGTTTGGGGCATATATTTAAGGCTTTCTAAACCAGATCATCTGAGAAGAAGGATATGATGGGAGTCTTTTAAATGTAAAATATAAAATTCTGTCATCTATACAACATCTACAAGTAAAAGCTTGAACATGTGGTCTTAAATACTTAGACCCAGAGGGTGTGGGTTAAGGCCAAAGCATTTTATAAATTCCCCAAGTGATTCTGTAGCCTTCATGAAGTAAAAGAGAAGAGAAAGAAGTTAAAAACACACTGAGGTTGGTGATTTGAGGATAAACTCTCACACTGTCTAGGTATTTTTCAGGGTGTATTTCAGGAAACTTCCTTAACTAAGTAACTTTCATAGTCCACTTAAGTGTGAAATGCTACTGATTAACCTGGGGCAACAATTAGAGGAGGGTCCATAAAATTGTGTATCATCTCTTAGAGCTCTATGGTTTGGAGAGAGGTGAGACTAAAGCAGAATCACTTCTGTCACAAATTTTCCTGTCAAGGACTCCAGAACTATTCAACCTCTATACACTGACCTGCTTCTTTGAGGTACATGCATCTGTTGGTCAAGGTTCTAAACAGATGTAAGACAGATTTATTTGCTGAATGGTATTTTGAAGCATTAAATATCAGGTCTGTGAATTTACTCTTCCCTGTCCTATTCTCAGCCCACAACATGGGTTATAATGAACTTAACCAAATACTAGTTTTTAGGTTAGTGTGTTTCATGTTTTTATTATACAGTTCCTCAATTATTCAAAAATCAAGGAAGTAACAACAAAAAAATTCTAAGTTTAGCTTATTTTGGTGGAATTATTCTATTGCAGGGTAAAAAACTTTATCAAACCTTCATAAATTTACTTTGATCACTACAGACACTCTTAGTTCCCAAAACATATTTTCTGTACCTCCATGAAATTCATTCCTGTTCTATTCTGCTTGGTCTCACATATATTTCTCCCCATCTTCTTCCTACAACCATGCATTACAATCACTGAAATGAAGCCCCTTTGAAGGCAGGGGCCCCACCCAATGCATTTCCATGGACCCTTGCCTGGCAACAGAAAGGCTGGTACAATAGTCAGTGAGTGTTTATTAAAGTTGGATAACATATGGTTAGATTTTAAAAGTGTGTTTTCCCAATTTAAAATAAGTGTGAATAAGTTATAGACTCATTCAAAGTCTATAATGTAGACCTCAGAAGCAGAAGTACTTTAAATTCATATAATAAATCCCTAGAAAGGTTATAAATGCAATGAGAAATGTTATGCAATTTCATTTTCAGAGGCCAGAGGATAGTTTTTCTTCATTTGCAATTCTAACTTTTTCACTGTTGCTCCTGGTATTGCAGGAAAGATTCTAACTACCAGTAGAATTACAGGCAAGCATCTTACTGAGAAAGTTATTTACGGGCACACCTCAGAGATACCGAGGGCTCAGCTCCACACCACCACAATGAAGAGAATATCACAATAAAGTGAGTCAAATGATTTTTTTGGTTTCCCGGGGCATATAAAAATTATGTTTACACTATACTCTATTGTGTGTAATAGCATTATGTCTAAAAAAACCCCAATGTACTTTAATTTAAAAATCTTTGTTACTACAAAAATACTAACCATCTGTGAGCTTTCAGTGAGTCATATCCTTTTGCTGGTGGAGGGTCTTGCCTCAATGTTGACAGCTCCTGACTGATCAGGGTATTGGCTACTGAAGGCTGGAGTGGCTGTGGCAATTTCTCAAAATAAGGCAACAATGAAGCTTGCTGCATTGATTGACTCCTTCACAAATGATTTCTCTGTAGCATGCAATGATGTCTGATGATGTTTTACCTACAGTTGAACTTCTTTCAAAACTGGAGTTAATCTTCTCAAACCCTGCCACTGCTTTATCAACCAAGTTCATGTAATATTCTAAATCCTTTGTTTTCATTTCATTGATCTTCACAACATCTTTGCCAGGAGTAGATTCCACTCTCTTTGCTCATCCACACGAACTCCTTTATCCATTCAAGTTTATCATGGAAGATGGCAGCAATTCAGTCACACCTGTAATCTCCACTTCTAATTCTAGCTCTCTTCCTGTTTGCACCACGTCTGCAGTTACTTCCTCCACTGAAGTCTTGAATCCCTCACAGTCATCGATGAGGTTGGAATCAACTTCTTCGAAATTCTTATTCATGTTGATATTTTTATCTCTTCCCATGAATCACAAATGTTCCTCATGGATCTAGAATTGTGAACCCTTTCCAGAAGTTTCTCAACTGAACCCTGCCAAGGTCCATCATGGGGATCACTATCTATGGCAGCTATAGCCATAAAAGATGTATTTCTTAAATAAGAAGGCTTAGAAATAAAAATGACCCTTCGATCCATGGGCTGCAGAATGGATGTTGTGTTAACAGGCATGAAGGCAACATTTATCTCATTGTCCATCTCCATAAGAGCTCTAGGGTGCCAGGCGAATTGTCAATGAGCAATAATATTTTTTTCTCAGCAGTAAGTTTCCACAGTCGGCTTAAATATCCAGTAATTCATATTTTAAAGAGATGTGCTGTCTTCTAGACTTTGTTATTCCATTTATACAGTGTAGGCAGAATAGATTTGGCATAATTCCTCAGGGTCCTAGGATTTTCAGAACGGTCAGTGAGAACTGACTTCAACTTAAAGTCATGAGCTACATTAGCCCCTAACCAGAGAGTCAGACTGTCCTTTGAAGTTTTGAAGCCAGGTGTTGACTTCTCTCTAGCTATGAAAACCCTAGATGGTATGTTCTTCTAATAGAAGGCCGTTTCATCTACACTGAAAATCTGTTGTTCAGTGTAGCCACCTTCATAAATGATCTCCCAGATAGCCTTCTGTAGCTTCTCCATCAGCACTTGCTGCTTCATTTTGCACTTCTATATTATGGATATGGCTTCTTTCCTTAAACTTCATGAACCAACCTCTGCTGGATTTAAACTCCTCTTCTGCAGCTTCCTCCCCTCTCTCAGCCTCTACAGAATCGAAGAGGTAGGGACTTGCTCTGGATCAGGCTTTGGCTTAAGGGAATGCTGTGGCTGGTTTGATCTAACAAACCACTGAAGCTTTCTCCATATCAACAATGAGGCTGTTTGGCTTTCTAATCACTCCTGTGTTCATTGGGGCAGCAATTATAATTTCCCTCAAGAACTTCTCCTTTGCATTTACAACTTAGCTGTTTGGCCCAAGAGGCCTAGCTTTTGGCCTGTCTCAGCTTTTAACTTGCCTTCCTCACCAAGCTTAATCATTTCTAGCTTTTGATTTAAAGTGAGATACATGCAACCCTCCCTTTCACTTGAACATTTAGAAGCCATTGTAGGTTTATTCATTGGCCCAATTTAAGAATTTCTGTGTTTCAGGGAATATGGAGGCTCCAGGGAGAGGGAGAGAGATGGGGGAATGACCTCTTGGTGGAGCAGTCAGAGCACACACAATATTTATCAGTTAAGTTCAGTGTGTTATACGGGCATGGTTCATGATGCCCCAAAACAATATAGTAGTCACTTCGAAGATCACAGATCATAGATCAACATAATAAATATAATAATAATAAAAAAGATCAAAATATTGTGAGAATTACCACAGTTTGACACAGAGACATAAGTGAGCAAATGATGTTGGAAAAGTCATAGAGTTGCTCCATGCTGGGTAGTCAGAAACCTCCAACTAGTAAAAAATGTGTCTGTGAAACACAACAAAATCAAGTATTCCTGTCAGTTTCCTTTCTCCAGCAAGAAAGATTCTAGATATTTTAAGTACGATGCTATTTGTGTAAGGTGGAAATTTCTTCTTGTTATATGCCTGAGATAGTATGTGTATACAGGGTCTAATCTCAATATTATGATTAATTTTTTTTATTTAACATTTTTCTAATAGGAAAATCTTAAAAACAAACAGGTCCTAATATTTAGAATGCAGTTAAATTAATTATGTTATAATCATACAATATAATACTATGCAGCAGATATTAACTACATTTTTAAATGGTTAATGAAGTACTTAATGAAATTATTAATTAGATCATCAATGTTTTAAAATCAATCTGTAAAAATACAGACTAAGAAAATCCCCTAATTTTTTGAGTATATATGTGCACATATAACAATGCATCAAAATGTTTGCAATAGTAATTTTGAGTGTAGAAATTACAAGTCCTATTTCTTTATATTTTTCTATATTTTCTAAAATTACCTTTTTTGATCAGAAAACTATTTTAAAACACTGTAAAGTCATTTTATATATAAATATTTAATATTTTATACCACTAATGGCAAGGAAAAGCTACTGAAATTTCTCATCTGTGACAAATGGCTTATAGTTTTCTGGAAATGATGGAATTGCATACGTAAAGGGGGGCAACCTCAGTCAATAATTCCTGGTACTATAAACACTCTAGGAATCATATGGTATTGCCAGATAGGTTCAGTTTCAGCCACCACAAGAAATAAATCAACAACAAAAAAACAAAAATATACCTTTGTGTTTTGACATATGAATACCTGTGCCTATTTAAATATGATGTGTTAGGAAAGTAAGGTTTTTACAAATTACATAAATTACACTTGCAATGATTTTTTCCCCAACAACAGATGGTTTAGAGAAAACATTGTCAGAATTATTATGTGACTTTATCTCCAGCTACACAATAAAAATTTTAATTATCAATCTGTTATTATATAACTGAATAAACAGGGACTCATTTAAGTACTATTTTTAAATTTGGAAACAAAGTAGCTTCTTTCTTCTTTCAGTATGGAATGTTTCCCTTTCCAGATCATTTTGTACCTCAGTGTATGTGTGTGTGTGTGTGTGTGTGTGTGTAGTCTTAGAAATACTTCATGTTGGATTTTAAGGATTAGCTTGATTGGTTTCATTTCAATTCCTTAGTTTAATTTTCCATTATTTTTGAAGAAAAAGGAATTCATGTTTGTATAATAACATAATTCTGTGAGACAAATATAATACTTTCAAGAATAGGGTCCTTGATCATACTTCCAGTATCCGATCTTAACTCTACTACTGGTTAATCATATTTCCCCTTTTTAAAAATGAAATTAATAGCAGTAACTAATTAATGGCATTTTGGATGCATACATGTATGTATGTGTCTTATTGGAGTGATTGGCCTATAATAAAATTTGATAAATATCTACCAACAAGAAACTTTGAATATAATCTAAAGAACAGGCTTAGTTTGAGACTTCAAGAAGTCTTTGAGTAGTTACTAAAACTTCTGATATCACTGAAGATGTTTGAGCGATATTATTTCTAAGACTGATGATGTCATTGATTGTATGAAGAAAGGCTGGCTCTTTGAGGACAGGATGGTTCTGCATGTGGTTCATTTCATTATTAATTTGACATACATCTATTGAGCACATGTTAGGTACTAGATATGCACCAGATTGCAATGATTACAATGATTATAATATCTGAAATACATACCTTGCCTTTAAGGAGCTCACAGTAAAAAAATTAATATGCAAATCTTCAGCTGCAGAAAAGAGTATGAGATCCATGGGATGTTTGGTATTAATCTGAAGGTCTTCAGTTCCAAGCCCCTGTAATTAATACATAAAACTTTGTATATAAGTGTTTAGGTAAATTAGGAGTCTCTATAACTTTTATTAGATAGCTAGAGGTTTTTAAGGCTTCAAAATAATACTGTAATTTATATGCTAGATTCATATTAAAAATGTAGCTATGCATCAATGAGAAAATGATGAGTTCTGCTTGAATTGAGTGCAAGAGGCTTTCCAGTGGACGCAACCACATAGCTGAGCATTCACAGGAGGTTGAGTTTTCACTTGAGAGACAAGAGAAGATAATTTCAGACAATGTGAATCATGGAATTTTAGGGTAATTGCAAGAAAGCAGTAATGGATGGAACAAAGGGTGAGTAGAAAACTAAGGATAAATAGGGATACTGAATTAAAAGTGACACCATAGATGATATTTATGCCATAAATAAACGGGGCTATCCTAAAGTAACTGGCAGCATGGAGCAATTTTTGCAGGGAAATAGCCTTATCTGTTTTTTTTTTTAGAAATACAATTCTGAAAAGAATGTTGGAAGTGGCTTAAAGCAAGACAACTTTCTAATTAAGATTTATTTACCAAAGTCCATTTCATATATAAGGGAAATGTGGACCAACATGGTGGCATAGGAATGGGAAAGAGGTTATGGAAGTGGCATAAATGTTTACCTATAGAATTCGAAGAAAAGAAAATATTTTATCTAACGTGTAGTCCAAGATTAGGGCTTGGTGATCAAGAGGATGGTGAAGCAACTCACTGAGAAAAAAGGCAATCCGTGATCAGAACTCGGTTTCGGGTGTGGTGAGCTCAGGTTGGAGCATGTAGTTAGAGCTCAAGGGACCAGGGACAGGACTTGGACCGTATTTCACCTTGGCTTCGTATTTCTGCCTTACTTTAGTCTTTCTGAGTTCAATGTCATAAAAAGCGATGAGATAAATGGGTTCAGAAGTAGGGGGAAAAGCATTGGTAAGGGGAGTTTTGTCAACAGGAATTCTGAAGAAAATAGTGACCAGTGAATAATGTGTTTCTTTCATTCTGTGTCATCTCAACATCACTGTTCTGGGAGGCAGTTTTTCATAAGTCCCTTATAAATCATGCACTGTCTTTATGTTGGAATTTTTTTAAAGGAAGCTTGTACATCTGATAGAGATCGTGTCTTCTCTAAAACAGAAGTCAGACAGGCTTGTGAAAGATTTGAATTCCCTAAACCCAGAGTCCTTTTTATGCAGCAAACTTCATGTAGAGATGCCACCTGGCACTTCTCACATCACCTTGTGGGAATTGGAGATTAGATTACTGGCATGTGAAAATGCTTGTATTCCATCTATAGTTATTGTTATGAATAATCTTTAAGTCTTTTGTCTAAAAGATTCTGTCTTCAGCCAGAATCTGTGAAACTGAGTCAGGCCATCACTTCAGCTTGCAAATTCAATAAAATCTCAGGTTCTTTACAATTCCTTACACACTTCGCTTTTAGCAATCAAAAGGGATTATTTTTCAGAAACCTAAACAACAATCCACACCCAGATATCTCCTTTTCACAATACCCATCTTAACAAAATCTCACCACTGGCACTCTGCTGTTAAAACACATTCCTATTCTGTGGGACGCAGCCTACAGAAGGGCTTTTTTTACATTAGATCCTTTATTTAATCCTGATTCTCTATTGAATTTCAAAGATCAATGGCTGAGATTTATTTGAAAAGGAAGAAAATATGAACCCCTGCCATGAACCAAAAAGGACTTTACTAGATTAGAAACATTTTAATTTGGATAATTTCATAAAACATAATGTTCTCATTTTAAACCATTTTCCCAGCAACATTGCAATTTCATCATACAGAAAATGTTTTCATCCTATGAAGGCAAAGAGCAATTTTGTTTGAAATAATGCAAAACCATAAAGGAAACCAAACATGGAAGATATTCTAGGTGATGCACCTTCACAGTATTAGCTGAGATAGAAGTTGTGAAAGTATTGAACTCAGAATTTAAATAAACAGTTTTGAACAATATAGGTTCTGAAATCATTACCTATTTTCCACCGTCATTACTTGAAATGATCAATGACACCTTCAGGCTCTTGTAATGAACCACAGAATCATCACAGTTCAGCACTTCAGAGATTTCTGACATACTGACAAAACAAACTGCAATGGGTAGGTCCACAGAGTTTCATAAAGTGAGCTCATAATGGCAAGGAAATCAGAACATTAGTTATTTTTAGTATTTTACCTAAGAAAAATTCCCAGGCCTCTCTGGTAGACCCTTTCTTGTATTTAGAATACAGTTTTCATGTATTTGCCCTTGAATAATGTGGTAGTTAGAAGCATCAACTTCCCCTCCCCCATGTGCAGTCAAAAATTCACGTATAACTTTTGACTCTCCCAAAACTCAGTTACTAATAACTTACTGTAGACTGGAAGCTTTAGAGATAACCTAAAAAGTAGAGTAACATATATTTTGTATGCTATGCATGTTATGTACTGTATTTTCACAATAAATTGAGCTAGAGAAAAACATTTTTCTTTCAAATTATTGAAAATCTCCAAAATATTTTTCAACATATTTATCAAAAAAAATCCACATGTAAGTGTGCCCACACAGCTCAAACACATGTTGTGCAAAGGTCAACTGTGTATCTTTAATTGAATGACGAATACATATCTTTTTACATTGAACTCATTCTTGTCTGAGTTCTAACACTGCCCTCATGCTTTCTAAAACCTTTCTACTCATCAGCATTCTTCTGTTTGAGAAACTGCATGTAGTCAGGATTAATGGCTCTCTCATTTTTGCCTTATGTAATTTCCTCATCAACTGACAAATAGTTCTGGAAAAGGTGACACTGTTTTAGAGTTCCATGAGTCCAATATCCTTGTTTTATACACAGGGTAATCCAGACCCAAGTATGTAAAAGTTATTCTCCCATAAATCACTCATAAGTATTTGTGTCTGAGTCCAAATTGATGTCCCAGACTTCTTCCTGGTCGGCAGTGTACATGTGACAGGAACAGAGCTATGTACTGGCACTAAAAAGAAATTTGTGGACATGGAAGCTCTTTACAACTAAATATTTCAGTGTTCATTTCCTATAAACAACATTCTTATAAATTCTTAAAATTATACATTACAAAAGAAAGATTAATGCTCATTCAGTATTATTTTCTAATCTGAAGGCCTTATTCATATTTTACCGATTTCTTATATGTTTTTTATTGTTGGAGTATGGTTGACACACCACATTATATTAGTTTCATGTAAATAACATTATTATTAAACATCATGACTTAACATTTGTATACATTGTGAACTGATCACCACAGTCTAATTATCATATGTCACCATACAAAGTTGATAGATTATTATATAAGTATTCCCCATGCTGTATATTTCATCCCATGACATTTGTATTATAACTGGATGTTTGCACTTCATCTCCTTCACCCATTTTTCCCTCTACAACCTCCCTCCCCTCTGGCAATCAGTACTCTGTTCTCTGTATCTGAGTCCAGTTTTACTTTATTTTTTAGATTCCACTTACAAATGAAATCATTCAGTGTTTATCCTTCTCTGACTTATTTCATAATAAGCCATCTTACTTAGCATAATACCATCCAGGTACACCCATGCTGTTGCAAATGGCAAGATTTGACTCCACTATGGCTGAGTAATATTCCATTATGTGTATGTACCACAACTTCTTTATCCATTCATCTATCAGTGGACACTTAGGTCATTTCCATATGATTGCTATTGTAAAGATGCTGCAGTGAGCATAGGGATGCATATATCCTTTTGAATTCGTGTTTTAATTTTCTTTGGGACAGATGCCTGGAAGTGGAATTGCTGGATTATATGGTAGTTATATTTTTAATTTTTTGAGGAAACTCTATACTGTTTTTCATAGTAGTTGCACCAATTTACATTCCCACCAACAGTCCATGAGGGTTCCTTTTTCTCCACATCCTTGCCAACACTTGTTATTTCTCATCTTTTTGGTAATATTTATTTTGATTGGTATGGGGATATCTCACTGTGGTTTCGATTTGCATTTCCATGATGGTTAGTAATGTCCAGCATCTTTTCATGTGCCTGTTGGCCATCTCCATGTCTTTGGAAAATGTCTATTCACATTTTCTGCTTATATTTAAATCAAATTGCTTTTTTTTGTGTTTTAGTTTTTAAGTTGTAGAAGTTCTTTACTTCTTTTTGAGTATTAATCCCTCATTGAACATATAATTTGCAAATATCTTCCCTCATTCAGTAGGTTATCTTTTAATTTTTTGGTTTCCTTCACCATGAGGAAACTTTCTAGTCTGTGGTCATCCCATTTGCTTACTTTTGTTTTTGTTTCCCTTGCCTTTTTGGGGTCAGGTCTGAAAAAATCATCACCAAGACTGATGTCAAGGAACTCGTTGCCTATTTTTAATTCTGGGAATTTTATGGTTGAGGTCTTACGTTTAAGTCTTTAATACTTTCAGTTGATTTTTTTATGTGGTGTAAGGTAGTGTCCAGTTTCATTCTTTCATTCCTGTCTGGATTTTGCACTACCACTTACTGAAGAGACTTCCCTTTCCCCATTGTATATTTTTGGCTTCTTTGTTGTAAATTCACTGACCATATATGCACAATGGGCTGTTTCTGGGCTCTCTATTCTTCTTTTGATCTATGTGTTTTGTTTTTATGCCAATAACATGCAGTTTTGATTAGCATAGTTTTATAATACAGTTTCACATTAGGAAGGATGATATGCCTGACTTTGTTTTTCCTTTTCAAGACTGCCAGGGCTATTCGGAGTCCTTTGTAATGCCATACAAATTTTGCAGTTATTTTTTCTCATTTAGTTAAAAATTTCATTGGTGTTATGATAGTGATTGCACTGAATTTATAGATTGCTTTGGGTAGTATGGAGATTTTAGTAATATTAATTCTTGTAATCCATGAGCACAGAATATCTTTCCATTTAATTGTGCCTTTAATTTCTTTCATTAGTGTCTTTTAATTTTTAGTGTACAAGTCTTTCACCTCGGTTAAATTGATGTATTTTATTCTTGATGCAATTTTAAATGGGATTGTTTTCTTGATTTCTTCTTTTGATAAGTTGTTAGTAGAAACAACAGGTTTTTGCTGCATTTTTGTTTCTGTACTAAATTCATTTATTATCTCTTACACTGTTTTATTGGAGTCTTTAGGGTTTCTATATTTATAATACCATGTCATTTGCAAATAGTAACAGTACTTATTCCTTTCCAGTTTGTATGTCTTCTATTTGTTTTTATTTTTCTTGTCTAATTGCTGTGGTAACAAATTGCAATATTATATTGAACAGAAGTGAGAGAGTGGTCATTCTTGTCTTTTTCCTGATCTTGGAAAAAAAATTTCAGCTTTTTCACTATGAGTGCATTAGCTGTGGTTTTGTCATATATGACCTTTATTATGTTGAGGTATATTTCCTTTATACCTAGTTTGTTGAGAGTTTTTATCATAAATGGATATTGAATTTTGTCAAGTGTTTTCTCTACATCTATTCAGATAATTGTACACTTTTTAGTTTTCACTTTGTTAATATTATATATCACAGTAATTGATTTTTGGATGTTGAGCCACTCTTGCATCCTTGGAATAAATTTCACTTGAACTTGGTTTATACCTTTTATGTTGCTTATAGGAAAAGAAAATACTGACTCATGTGTTGCTTTTAGTTATTGTGTCTCATTTAACCGGGAATAGTTCCTTAGTCTTATTTGTGTTTTGGTGATGTGGGCTTTTTGAAGAGTGTAGGTTAGTTATTTGTAGACTCTCTCTCCATTGAGTTTTTCTGATAGTTTCTCATGACTAAACACAGGGTGTGCATTTTTGGTAGATATTGTTTTTCTCTGTGTATCATGTTGGTGTCCCATAATGTTGATTTGTCCAGTTACTGGTAATATTAACTTTGATAACTTGGTTAAGGTGGTGACTGTGAAGATACTGTTCCTTTGCTCTTTATAATTCCTAAATATTTATTGGGGAAATACTTTGAGGCTGTAAATACTCTCTTATTTCTCAAACTTTCACTCACTGATTTTTGCATCCACTGATGACTCTTGACTGATTTATTATTCATATATTTTACTATTAGATCTTATAACAATATAAAATTACAAATGTACATTAATTAGGAGAGTGTTATATTGGTTCAGGATTAGGCAAATAGACCAATGTAACAGAATAAGAGAGTTCATAAATAGACTCACACGTATGTGGTCACCTAATTTATGACAAGGGTGACACTGCAGTTCCATGAGGAAGCTTGATATTTCATTAAATAATCCTGCATCAACTGGATATCTGCATGGAAGGAAATGAATGTTTTTTATCTCATGCTGTATATAAATATCAATTCATGGATATAGATGTATGTACCTTTCTAAGGAGATAGAAGAGTTATTTATCAAATTTCAGGTACTGGGAATTTTTTTTATGTCTCCTGACTTTTCTTCAATAGTCCCTTATACTCTACATAGTGGTTTAGTAGAGGATAATTATTGCTTTCCTTTATACCACTTATTAATCCCATCTCTTCCATATGCACTCAGATTCAGATACCTCATGGTATATACAAATATCAATTCATGAATATAGATGTGTATGTGAAAGTAAAACAATAAAACATTAATAAGGAAACATCAGAGGCTGTTTTCCTTATGTTGAGATATGGAACAGTATCTTTCAAGAATACAAAAAAAAAAAACACAAACCAAGCATAAGGGGAAAAATAAACAAATCAGACTCAATGAATTAATGCCTCCTGTTTGCTCTCACTAAGAACAATGCACAATATTGAAGTACACATCCAAAGACAGGACTGTTTAAGTTTATACGAAAAAGCCAGAGGATGACAACTAATCCAGTAATCCAAATGGCAAAACAACTGTAACACTCCTTTGACAGAAGAAGGTAAGCTAATGACCAAAAACCTTTGAAAGGTGCCAGTTCATTGGCTATCAGGGGGATGTTAATTAAAGCCACAAGGAGGTTTCACTACAGTCATTCAAACAGCTAGTGTGGCTCACTGGCCAGACCATGAAACTTAACTGGAATTCTTTGTCCTGTTGCTAGGTGTGCAAACTGTCACAAACACTTTTGAAAAATATAAGGCTAGATGTACATATTGCAGGTACATATCTAACAGAACTGCTACCAATGTGTGTATGTACACAACAGTTAGTAGCAGCCTTAATCGTATTGGCTGAAAATTGGGGAAAAAAATCTAATGTGCAACCACTGTAGAATGGATACACTGTGGATACACACACAGCAGAATGTTTTGCATCTACAGGAATATCTATTCAATTGCTGGAGGAGACAATAGGAATAAATCTCACAAACGTCATGATGAGCAAGCAATTTCAATCACACGCTGGAGTTCCTACACTATTTTCTTCCATTTGTATAAAGTTTAAAACCAGGCAAATCTGATTTATGAAAACAAGTCAGGATAATGGTTGCCTTGGGAAATCCAAGGTAATTAGTGACTGAAATCAGGTACAAGATTTTTCTGGGGTGGTGCTAATTTCTACTCCTTTACCTGGTTTCACGTGTACATTCATTTACCTTATAAAATTCATAGAGAAAAGCAGTTACCATTTGTACACTTTTTGAGTTTTATACTTTGATAGAATAATACTTTAACAGTTTACAAAATGGCTCAAAGCCTTCCTCTTAAACCCCAGGAAGAACAGTGCACCCTTCTAGGGAGATTGAACTCTTACAAGTTATTTGTCAAATTTCAGGTACTGAGCATTTTTTTTTTATGTCTCTTGACTTTTCTCAAATAGTCCCTTGTACTCTACATAGTGGTTTAGTAAAGGATAATTATTGCTTTCCTTTATACCGTTTTTTGATCCCATCTTTTCCACATGTACTCAGAATCAGGGGCTGGGGGCTAATTTTCCTAACCCTTTGCAAATTGAGATTATTCTAAAAAATCCATTTTCCTCCTCCCTCCTCGTCGAAGTCCAGATCATCGCACTGTTTTCTCTCATTGGTGGTAACCTTTGTGCATCGCTTTGCTTAGCTTTACAAAGTCTTGCTCCAAACCAGGCTGTTCTTTTATATCTCCTGGCCGATCACCACCAGCAGTGCAACTGATAATCCCTACTAGGATCCTGATGAACTTGGCGGCCATAATGTGATATTTACCTCTTAGTGGAACATAGGAGCTCTGCTGAGTGAAAATAACTTCATTAGGGACAATGAATTGTTTCAAATTATTTTGACATGCTCAACTTCATGGAGTTTATTCTAAAATTACTAAAGTCTTATCCAGAGACATAGCATGGTTAAGGTTTATGTTATATGGAATTTAGAATATTTACCTCCTTTCATAATTATGATTTGGTATTTCTTTGTCCATTTCATTCTTTTGGGCTTTTAATCTATCTGAAGGCCTTTAGCCATCAGTGGGGAGAGAAAAGCTTTGGAAACAATGAAGGAAATCGGTGATATAGTGCTGTATGACTATGTATCTATGTATGGCTAACACAGCAATGTTCTTTTTGGCCAATTATTACATGAATTCCTTTGCAAGCTATGTATGATTTTTCTCCACACTAAGATTCCCCTTTCAGTTTGTGTGGGAATGTTTGAATACACTGCTTCATTTATCTGATCTCTCAAGTTTATTCTGCTTATTCTGCATAAGCCATGGCGAGTCTGTTATTGAGGATCTCAATGCCATAACTGGTGCTGAGCAAAGGGAGTAGCACATGAAGTACTTTATGATATGAGGGAAATAGATTTGTTATATAAAATTGAGAAACTGCAAATATTAATATAGGATAAAATTAAGATAATACATACTTCTGCCCCTCCTGATAACTCATTATGGCATAAATTTTTATGTATTTACAAGGGATGTCCATGAAGGTTTCATAAAAATTAGATCTCAATATGATGTTTTCATTTGCATTGAATTGTGAAATTTTTTCTTTTTTTCTGAGAGGGCATCTCTCATATTTATTGATCAAATGGTTGTTAACAACATAAAATTCTGTATAGGGGGGTCAATGCTCAATGCAATCATTAATCCATCTCAAGCCTAGTTCTCATCAGTCTCCAATCTTCTGAAGCATAACGAACAAGTTCTTACATGGTGAACGAATTCTTACATAGTGAATAAGTTCTTACATGGTGAACAGTGCAAGGGCATTCATCACAGAAACTTTCGGTTTTGATCACATATTATGAACTATAAACAATCAGGTCAAATATGAATATTCGTTTGATTTTTATACTTGATTTATATGTGGATCCCACATTTCTCCCTTTATTACTATTATTATTTTTATTTTTAATAAACTGCTGAAGTGGTAGGTAGATGCAAGATAAAGGTAGAAAACATAGTTTAGTGCTGTAAGAGAGCAATTGTAGATGATCAGGTGTGTGCCTGTAGACTATGTGCTAATCCAAGCTAGACAAGGGCAATAAAACATCCACGGATGCAGAAGCTTTCTCTCAACACCGGCGGGGGGGGGGGGGTGAGGTTCTAAGCTTCACCACTGTTGTTCCCCAATTTCTCACCTGATGGCTCCCCTGCGACTGTGCCTGTCTTAGGTTGTTCCTCCCTTGAGGAATCTTACCCGTCTCTCGCTAACCAGTCATCTTCCGGGGCCATACAGGGAAATGTAAAGTTGGTAAGTGAGAGAGAAGCCATATTGTTTGAAAAGGTTAGCTTTTTACTTCTTTGCATATTTTGAATTGTGAAAATTTTTATGTCTATAAATACATTTTTTATCACATAATTTCAATAGGCCAGCACTCCTTAGGTCACCTCAGGGCATGAAAGAAAGGTAAATAACATATATTGAGCCTTTGTCCAGAACAAGATATTCACCTTTTTAGCCAGGAGACATCTCCACTTTGAACAGGTATCTTTGATTGTCATACTATCTTTTGATAGACACAGGGTTAAGTGAAAAAAAAAGTGGGTTTTTGGTGCTCTGCTCCTTCTTGCTCATTACCTTCCTTGACATTTTTTAATATTCTTCAGATTTTTATAAATGCTTTATATAATGAATGCTGAATTCATTGAAATAAACATATTGCTGGAAAAGAGTTAACTAAAGTAAGCTAGATTTTTCATTTTATTATTCTGTGACCATAATTCTATAAATGATACACAGTAAATTCAAACCCAAAGTATTATTCAGGTTATGGTAGAAACTACCTTTAAATACCAGGCAAAATTAGAGTGCTAAACTGAAAAAAGAAATTGAGAACAGTTCCAATCTTTAGCCCTACTCTGGGAATAAAGACACTGATAATAAAGAAAAAAATACATAGTATGACTTAAGGGGAATAATATATTTTATATATTACACTGAGTGGTTTTCCAGGCATCAAATATTTTAAGACGGACATTGTAGAAAATACTATTTAGACTTTATTTTTCATTTTTAAATCTCAAATTTGAGTTGTCTTATTTGCTTCCTCCAAATATAATCCTTCCCCTATTATTTTTATATATACTCCCAAGCCTTGCCCATAAATCAGTATGATCTAATCACTAAAATGCCATGCACACAGGAATCTTCTTTGTTCTAACTCTAAGTTTACCCTTCCCTGAATTTCTCATTGTGCATGGAAAGTCAGAATAATGGGGATTTAAATGATAAATTCTTAAATCATTATGTCTTACTCAGTTGGTAGTTGTTTAAGCCTAGTTCCTATACATTACAGATAGATACCAAGGTTAGGACTAAAAGTTATTGCTTCATTTAGAAGTTGCAATCCTAGGACATGAGGGTGAGAGAAAAGCAGTGTAAGGTGACATAATAACAGGTTGGTCATTGTTTTGCAATGAGACACAAAGCCCATTGCTCACCTATGTGCATTCCCTCAACCAAGCAGGAAGTCTCTAAATACACTGCACAAAGAAACCATGCTTGAGGGAAGTCTATGTGAGGAGAAAGGAGAGGAAATTAGTCTGCCTGAAAGACCCCCTTCCATTTCTGGTTTTTCTTTGTCAATATTTGTCCTATTGGCCTTAACTTTTCTTTCCCAGATTGGACAGATTGAGACATTTGACCTGTTTGACGGTTTCTCAATAAGCCAGGCTCTTCCCCCTGGGCTCTCCATGTACAGATGTGATACATCATTGTGGGGTAAATGGAAGAATTTCCAGAATCTCCTGCTTATCAATGAGTATTTACTACTGCAGAGCCTCTGAGCTTCCGGGGCAAGAGGTGGAGAGAAAATGGCCATTCTCTTCTCCCCTCTGTTCCTGCTGAGTAATTGGTCTGACATTTGCCAGTCACCAAGGACCTGCCCATGGAGTTCCTCCCAGAAGCAGTGGGTAAAGTGAGCATGCACTGTGGCTGCAGAGGAACAGAGCAGGGAGTGGGTTTTGCTAGTGGGGACAGGGGAGAGAGGACTTGGGGAGTAAGTGCTGCAGCCAGAGGGGATGGACAGAGCCAGGCCTGGCTAGTGAATTTGAGCAAGATGTGAACAATAAAAAGAGTTTCTCCCAACCTACTCTTTTCCCTTGACTTACCAGTTTTACCATATTCATAGGGAATTTGTTCTGGGAGGGGAACACCCTTACTCCCAGAGCTACATTTGGAGTAGTTGGCAGAATCTGGTGAGCCCAAAATCTGTCCTCATGGGCCTTGGGGGATTGGTGGGTGCCTCTTGTGACAGAGGCCCCGTGTTAAGTAAATGATCAGTCTCCAGTGAATGCATAGTGGGTCCTGGCTTTGGTGTATGCAAGAGCTGAATGCTCCCTGATTTATTGTGACCCTGAGTGGTACCCTGGGGCCCCCACTGTTTTACATGGATGAGGCTCTCAGAGTGGAACAAGTCTGAATCCTCTTGGGAATAGGGGAATCTAATGTTTATGAGATTATGCTCACCTTTGATTCTCTTACTGTGGCATTATTGCAAGAGGTTTTGGGTCCTGTAGGCTACTGGAGAGTGTTTATTCTGCACTTGGCACAAATTCTGAGGCCCTTGTGTCCCTTAGCATGGTGGGGCTGAGATAAAATATGTGCAGCTATGCCCACTGTTGCCAAATGAACCAGCTAGATGTCCATGTGACTAGGACCTTTAGCAGCAGCTTGCAGGCCATTTGCCTTGGCATCCTCAGGGGATGATGAAGCAGACAACTTGGTCCAAGGCAGGAGACAACGTGGGCTGTAGTCCATTGGTGAGGCCTGCCTCTGACTTTTGGAGAAGTCAGTAGAGCCTGGCAGGAATGTATTGTGTGACTCAGGCCCACAGAGGCCTGGAGACTGCTGGCCCTGGACCTTTGATGGTTGGCCCTCCTGGTACCTTGGGGACAAAGCCTGGAAGCTGGCCTCCTGTGTATTCCTGGAGTAACAGCAGATGAGCCCCCAAGGTCAGGGTAGTGTGCCCAAGGCTGAAAGGTGAAAGCACTTTGTGGGAAGTTGTGTCTTACTACTGTGGCCAGTGCCTGTGTTTCCAGTAGCACTGCGCCTACCCCATTCCTGCCACAGTCCCATCAAAGGACCAATCCATGTAAATCTAGTATTATATGGACCTTACACATTTCTAATAACACTGCATAATATTTTTATTCTTTTTGAAGTTAGTAGAGTTGCAGGTGGTGGTAAGCTGGACCATTTTTATTCTGGTATCTACTCTTTTGATTGAAAGACATATTTTACTTTTGCCAATGTAAGTTAATAAAATTATCATCAATAAGTACTGTTTACATGCAAATTGTTCCCTTCTGCAGCAGATTTTCCATACAAATTTCTCAAGTCTGAAATGATACTGTCAATCTGTTCCTTTTTTAATCATTTTATGAGATCAGATTAAAGGCTGTCAAAGTGGGTAACTCACATGACTTTTCAATTCAATATTTCTTCAACTTTCTCTTAATGCATATTATCTGTCAAAAGTAATCAACTAGGAAATTATCCTGTCAGAAAGCTTCATGCCTAACATCTTCCCTAGTTGATAAGTTTTTGTATAGTTTTGTTACTGTTATTACTTTGTGCCAGTTAAACAAAGTTTTGTTGATAAACTAAACTCAGTAAACTTTGAACAGTATCAATATACACCAGTATATTTTTGTTTGAATGTACAAGAAGCACAGAACCTTGCCAGCTCCCATCTCCCACCTCTTTGTGCATCTCTCAGTGGGGTCACCGCCTCCTGTCCTTCCCTCCCATCCTCCCTCCCTTGTCCACCTCTCCTCTTCTGTGCTCCTAGTACTTCTTTTCTCTCACTCGCTTTTACTCGAGGGGGTGTTCCTTTTCATAATTCTTAGAAAAAAACAATGCAGTTTCACAGGTAATCTCATCTAGGGATGGTATCTTTTTTCCTCGAAGGAGAATAATGAAAATAGCACTGTTTACAAATATTTCATCTCAAGATATGTTTACCAAAGTCAAAGTACAAAATGCATCCTCTAAAACATCAAAAGACAACTATAAAAAAGAAAAAAGAAAGAAAGAAAATGTAATTCTTATCAAGTTGATCTGACTGGAAAATATGTCAGGGGTTCATACTAAGTTCATGTACCCATAGGATATTGAAAATATAGACCAAAGATATAAAGTCAATATGAGATTGATTCAAGATGGCGACATGACAGGTGAGAGAGAGAACTCCTCCCAAAACCACATATAGTCTAAAAATATACTTAGTACAACTAACCCTAAAACAGCAACAGGAAAGAAGGCTGCACCAGACTGCAAACACCTGGAGAACAGAGCAGACCTCATGAAACAGGGCAACATACCAAAGTCTTTATCCTGTGGGACCCAAACTCTTCCCCAACCCCAGCTCACTGGCTGAAGGAAGAGACAGAGTGGGGATGGGATGGAGGCCTAGAACTGTTGAACACACAGCCCTGGAATTCTGCTTTGGGAGCACAAATGTACATTGTGTGGTGCTCTGCACGTTGGTGGGATTGGGGAGCTGGGACCAGCAGAGTGCTTGAGATACTGAGACTCTGGCCATTTGTGTAGGATTGGGATCCACATCTGGCAGCTTGGGACAAAGGAAAGATGGGCAGTCTGAGAGGCTTCCTAGCAGCGAGAGGGCTGTTGAAAGGGTGCGGTTTGCATGGAGCTTGCTGCACTGGAGAAGGGATAGGTGGACAAGGCTGCCCAGAAGGTTGGGAACTTTGAGGAGCTTCAGGCACACCATCCCCCTGGCTGCCTACTCAGCTCCGAGATCCCCCACTGTGACACGCAGCCTGCTGCGCTTTCCTCCTGGCCTGCTGACATTGGCTCGCAAACCAGCAGTCATTGTGCTGGTGTCCGGCCAGCCAAAGGGATGCCTTGCCTACAACAGCTAGACACAAAGCACAGAGGCTTACACCTGTGTGTTCAGCCCACTGGCTCTGATACTGGGGACAGGCACTGAAGCCCAGAATCAATAAACAGCTCTTCCATTGCCCCAGGCACCAGTGACACTCCCTTGTACCCCCAAACTCACTCCAGGGGCTGAGCAGCTCCAGAAACTACAGCTTCTGGGCACTAGAAAGTATGACATAGAACTATGAAATGTTAAAAGAACCTGGTTCAGACCAAAATCTCACAATCCCCAGAAAAAGGGCCAAATGAAACTGAACTCACTGATCTTCCTTAAAGACACTTCAAAATAAAAATCATAAACATGCTTGAGGAAGTATAGAAAAATATTTAAGAACTCAGGAATGAATATAAGATGGAGATTCAATCATTAGGAAATTCCATGTCTGAAATGAGACATACAATGGAGGGATTTAAAAGCAGATTAGATGTAGTAGAAGAGATAGTAAGTGGAATAGAAATTAGAGAAGAGGAATACAAAGAAGCTGAGGCACAGTGAGAAAAAAAGATCTCTAAGAATGAAGAATATTGAGAGAACTGTGTGACCAATCCAAAAGGAACAATATTTGCATTATAAGGGTACTAGAAGAAGAGAGAGAAAAAAGGATAGAAAGTGTCTTTGAGGAGGTAATTGCTGGAACTTCCAAATCTGGGGAAGGAGATAGTCTCTCAAGCCATGGAGGTGCACAGATCTCCCAAAACAAGGGACCCAAGGAAGACAACATCAAGACATGTAATAATTAAAATGGCAAAGATTAAGGATAAAAAGTATTTTAAAAAGCATCTAGAGAGAGAAAAAAGATCCCATACAAAGGAAAACCTATCAGGCTATCATCAGATTTCTCAACAGAAAACTTTCAGGCCAGAAGGGAGTGGCATGACATATTTAATGCAATGAAAAAGGACCTTGAACCAAAAATACTCTACACGGCAAAATTATCATTTAAATTTGAAGGAGGGATTAAACAATTTTCAGATAAGCAAAAGCTGAGATAATTTACCTTCCACAAACCACCTCTACAGTGCATTTTGGAGGGACTGCTATAGATGGAAGTGTTCCTAAGGCTAAATAGCTGTCACCAGTGGAAATAAAACCACAACAAAGTGGAACAATTAATTACTAAGCTGATGCAATATCAAATCAACTACCCCAAAAGTCAATCAAAAGAAAGACAAAGAGTACAGAATATTATACCTAACTTATAAGAATAGAGGAGGAAGAAAAAGGAGGAATAAAAAAGGAAACTTTAGGTTGTGTTTGTAATAGCATACTAACTGAGTTAAATTAGACAGTTAGATAGTAAGGGAATTACCCTTGAAACTTTGGTAACCGTGAATCTAAAGCCTGCAATGGCAATAAGTACATACCTATTGATAATCACCATAAATGTAAATGGTCTGAATGCACCAATGAAAAGATATAGAGTCAATGAATGGATAAAAAAACTAGACCCATCTATATGCTGCCTACAAGAGACTCACTTCAAACCCAAAGACATACACAGACTGAAAGTGCACATGGAACATTTTCCACAATAGATCATATACTAGACCACAAAAAAGCCTCAGTAAATTCAAAAAGATTGAAATTGTACCAAGCAGCTTCTCAGATCACAAAAGTATGAAATTAGAAATAAATTGCACAAAGAAAATGAAAAAGCCCACAAACACAAGTAAGCTTAATAACATGCTCCTAAGTAATCAGTGGATAAATGACCAAATAAAAACAGAGATCAAGCAATATATGGAGACAAATGACAACAATAATTCAACGTGGCAAAAATCTGTGGGAAGCCGTGAAGGCCATTCTAAGAGGAAAGTATATTGCAATACAGGCTTACCTCAGGAAGGAAGAAAAATCCCAAATAAACAGTCTAAGCTCACAATTAACAAAACTAGAAAAGAAGAACATATAAGGCACAAAGTCAGTAGAAGGAGGGACGAAATAAAGATTAGAGAAGAAATAAATAAAATTGAGGAGAATAAAACAATAAAAAGAATCAATGAAAGCAGAAGTGGGTTCTTCAAGAAAATAAACAAAATAGATAAACCCCTAGGCAGACATATCAAGAAAAAAAGAGAGTCTACACACATAAATAGAATCAGAATATGAAAGAAAAAATCACTGTGGACACCACAGAAATACAAAGAATTATGAGAGAATACTATGAAAAATTATATGCTAACAAACTGGATAACAGAAGAAATGGACAACTTTCTAGAAAAATACAATCTTCCAAGGCTGACCCAGAAAGAAACAGAAAATCTGATTAGTCCAATTACCAGCAATGAAATTGAATTGGTAATCAAAAAACTACTTAAGAACAAAATTCCTGGACCAGATGGTTTCACTGCTGGATTTTATCAAACATTTAATGAAGACCTAATACCCATCTTCCTTAAAGTTTTCCAAAAAGTAGAAGAGGAGGGAATACTCCCAAATTCATTCTATGAGGCCAGTATAACTCTAAAACCAAAACCAAGCAAAGATACCACAAAGAAAGAAAATTACAGACCAATATCCCTGATGATTGTAGATGCAAAAATACTCAAAATATTAGCAAACCTAATTCAGAAATATGTCAAAAAGATCCTCAATCATGATCAAGTGGGATTCATCACAGGGATACAAGGATGGTACCACATCAAAAAATCCATCAACATAGTCCACCACATCATCCAAAAGAAGGACAAAAACCACATGATAATCTCAATTGATGCTGAAAAAGCATTTGACAAAATTCAACATCAATTCATGTTAAAAACTCTCAACAAAATGGGTATAGAGGGCAAGTACCTCAAAATAATAAAAGCCATATATGACCAACCTACAGCCACCTTTATACTTAACAGCAAGAAGCTGAAAGCTTTTCCTTTAAGACTGGGAAGAAGACAAGGATGCCGACTCTCCCCACTTTTATTCAACAAAGTTCTGGAGGTCCTAGCCACAGCCGTCAGACAAAACAAAGAAACAAAAGGCATCCACATTGGCAAGGAGGAAGTCAAACTGTCCCAGTTTGCATATAACATGATATTGTACATAAAAAACCCTAAAGAATCCACTCCAAAACTGTTAGATCTAATATCTGAATTCAGCAAAGTTGAGGGATATAAAATTAATACACAGAAATCTGTTGCATTCCTATACACTAACGATGAAGTAGCAGAAAGAGAAATGAGGAAAACAATTCCATTCACAATTGCATCAAAAAGAATAAAATACCTAGGAATGAACCTAACCAAGGAATGGGAAGACCTATACTCTGAAAACTACAAGACACTCATGAGAGAAATTAAAGAAGATACCAATAAATGGAAACACATCCCATGATCATGGATAGTAAGAATTAATATTGTCAAAATGGCCATCCTGACTAAAGTAATCTACAGATTCAATGCAATCAATATTCTTCAATGAACTAAGCAAATCGTTCTAAAATTCACATGGATCCACAAAAGACCATGAATAGCCAAAGCAGTCCTGAGAAGAAAGAAGAAAGCAGGGGGAATTACCCTCCCTGACTTCAAGCTCTACTGCAAAGCACAGTAATCAGGACAATTTGGTACTGGCGCAAGAACAGACCCATAGACCAATGGAACCAGGTAGAGAGCCCAGATATAAATGCAAGCATATATGGTCAATTCATATACATAAAGGAGCCATGGATATACAATGGGGAAATGACAGCCTCTTCAATAGCTGGTGTTGGCAAAACTGGACAGCTACACGTAAGAGAATGAAACTGGATTATTGTCTAACTCCATACACAAAAGTAAACTCAAAATGGATCAAAGACCTGAATGTTAGTCATGAAAGAATAAAACTCTTAGAAGAAAACATCGGCAAAAATCTCTTGAATATAAACATGAGCAACTTTTTCCTCAAAGCATCTCTTCGGCAAGGGAAACAAAATAAAAAATGAACATATGGGACTACATCATGCTAAAAAGCTTCTGTACATCAAAGAACACTATCAGCAGAACAAAAAGGCATCCTACAGTATGGGAAAATATGTTTGTAAATGACACATCTGTCAAGGGGTTAACATCCAAAATATATAACGAACTCATATGCCTCAACACCCAAAAAGCAAATAACCCTATAAAAAAATTGGCAGAGAATATGAAATGACAATTCTCCAAAGAAGAAATTCAGATGGCCAACAGGCACATGAAAAGATGCTCCACATCGCTAATTATCAGGGAAATGCAAATTAAAAGCACAGTGAGATATCACCTCATGCCAGTTAGGATGGCCAACATAGAAAAGAGTAGGAAGAAAAAATGCTGGTGAGAATGTGGAGAAAGGGGAAACTTTCCTACAGTGCTAGTGGGAATGTAAACTAGTTCAACCATTGTGGAAAGCAGTATGGAAGTTCCTCAAAAATCTCAAAATAGAAATACCATTTGACCCAGGAATTCCATTCTTAAGAATTTACCCTAAGAATGCAGTTTCCCAGTCTCAAAAAGACATATGCACCCTATGTTTATCAAAAAACTATTTACGATAGCCAAGAAATGGAAAGAACCTAAGTGTCCATCAGTATATGAATAAGTAAAGAAGATACACAATGGAGTATTAATCAGCCATAAGAAGAAAACAAATCCTACCATTTGCAACAACATGGATGGAGCTAGAGGGTATTATGCTCAATGAAATAAGCCAGGCAGAGAAAGACAAGTACCAAATGATTTAACTCATACGTGGAGCATAAGAATAAAGCAAAAACTGAAGGAACAAAACAGTAGCAGACTCACAGCACTCAAGAATGGACTAATAGTTGCCAAAGGGAAAGGGACTGGGCAGGTTGGGTGGGAAGGAAGGGAGAAGGGGAATAAGGGGCATTACAATTAGCACACATAATGTAGTGGGGGGGCTCGGGGAAGGCAGTGTAGCACAGAGAAGACAAGTAGTGATTCTATAGCATTTTAATATGCTGATGGACAGTGACTGTAATGGGGTATGTTTTGGGGACTTGATAATGGGGGTAATCTAGTAACCCCAATGTTGCTTATGTAATTGTATGTTAATGATACCAAAAAAAAGATATAGTGTCAATAAATTTTAGAGCAAAGTTACTACTTATCATACATCCCAGTCCAATAAACTGAATATTTAAAATGATTCAGGCAAGCAGCCTGTCATGTAGAATGTTTTCTCTGATCTTTCTTAAACAATCTTTGAGTGAAAAATAATTGCAAAATCTAAGTTGCCAAATACATTAACAATTATCATCTCTTCCTCTTATGCGTGCATACTAAATACTGTTGTATATGCTGTTGTATATAAGGCACAGGTATTCAGTTCTTAGAAGAAATGCTTAAGTTTATGAGCAAGAGAAACGAAACATATAAATCAACTTAATAGTCCAGTTCAAGTACATAGAACAGCAAAACATACTCAAGGCAAGTAAAATTAAGCAACAAAGAAAACAAAAATAAATAATTAAGAATAGAAAAATATAACAAATTAATTCAGGAGTAGTTTCCTTGAGGAAAATAACTAAAGAGTTATTCTATCAGTTCACCTAATCAAAAAAAAGAGGAAGGGGTTAGAAAAGACACAAAATAAGAAATTAAATGTGGAAATAGTCAAATGTATGAGGGAATGAACAAGAATATTACAGACTACTTTGATCAATTCTAGACTAATAAATGTAAAACAGATAAAATAAATGATTTTCTAGCTTATAAATTATTAAGTTGACCTTAGAGAAACTAAAAATCTTAACCATCCAGTTGCCATGGAGTACATAAAATAATTTAATAAAAATCATCCCTAAATAGCAATATGCTCAATTACAAAAAAGCTTTGAAAGAACAAATAACCTAATATTTTTAAGTCTTCATAGTGTAGAAAACGGAATTTCCAAAAGTTACACCAAAATGTTTCTTTGCTATTATAAACTTGATATCAAATGCAAAAATATTAAAAAAACACCCTATAGACAATACCTCTTATGTATATTTATGTGTAGTTCCTAAATAAACAGTAACAAATAAAATGAAGCAGCATGTTAAATAATAATAATACATGACATTGATTCCCATTTTCTTAAGTTTTATATTTAATACATTATTATTTTAATATTAAAAATATCCATCTATGTATGTAATTACATAATGTCCTTTAGATACATTAAATATATCAACATTAATATATTTATGATAGAAATTTTATTGTTAGAAGAAACCAACTTTTTGTAGTGATAAAAACATAAATACAGGGGCCAGTTAGAACTGGGTATATATCCCATTCCTGATACTTTTTGATTTGATAACTCCAGGTAAAGTGACTTTCTTATGCAGTAGCAGGGTCTTAAATGATGAAATGCTCATTAGCCAACACAACAGGTCCCCTAGCACAATAGCTGTAGGTATAGCTGTCATTGTAAAGAAGCTATCTAATAATCACAAACCACTTCATTAAAATTTCACATTGCATATTTTTACATTACATTTGAAAACATTGGAGAACTTAAAACATTCAAAAGACAGCTAATTTCTAGGGAATAGTGAAATAAATAGAGAAATGGGCAACTACGAAAAGTGGTGTATTCCATGTTTGAATATATTAAACAGATATGTGAAAACTTGTTTGTTGAACTCATCTATTAGATGAGGATTTGAACTATATGACCTCCAAGTTCCCTGTGGTCCTAGAACACCAGATGGTAACGGCAGTGTGCAGGATAGCAAAAATGGGCGTGTGCATTTACTCTTAGGTTTCTGTTGACTTGCTGTGAAACCTAAGATGAGAAGAAACCTGTAGTCTTTACTCTCCATTTAAATATTGATTTGAAAATAATAATCATACACTTATTAAGTGGTTTTCTCTTAATTTGTAGCAGAGAGAAATTCAATTGAGCAAATATTTAATGATTTTTGTATTTTCTTAGGAGGCTCTCTCTGAACTTACTCTCCTGGAAGAAACTGATGTGCAGCCTGTTTTGTAGGCTAAGAATGCCGCTGCAGGGTAATACGTGCAAGGTGATTATCATATTTTATCTAATGATTTATTTTTATTGAACTATTCCCCAACTGGCACACAATTTTTCCCTCTGTGCATTCCACTTTTAATAGGTAAATGACAAATATCCAACAGGTTTAATGTTATTTCACCATTAACCCATCTGGAGTTTTTCATGACCCAGCCAGCTCTAAAACACTTTATACTGAAAGAAATTTGAATAAAAATAAAACATAATTCCATTCTCCCTCGTTTTTGAAATAAATATTAAGATTAGACAGCAGATTAGTACATACAGAAAAGTAAATGAAAAGCAACTTTAGGTGCCCAATCGCCTGTGACGGCTGTGACCTTGGAGCCAAGCACCTGAGCAGCAAGCCCACGCCTGGATGTTGGTGTGAAGGAGGCTGACTTCACCCCCTCACCCTCAGTGCAGTTCGTGTCCTGGGGCCTCCCGCAGTGGTGACTCAGTGCCTGGCTCACCTTCTGACTTGAATCATGCATAGTGTAATGTTCATCAGAATTTGGGGCTCCCTCTAGAGCTTGTAATAAAGCAAACCGGCCCATCCAAAGCTCAAAATGTTAAACTAGCCACACACTACCTGATCCCCTAGTTACCTGAGCAAACCAGCTACGTAATTTGCTAAAAATAAAGAGAAAAGAATATGGAGATGGTGAGACACAAATTAAAGCACCTGTGACACACATTTAAATGGCAAATATCTTTTGAATGTTTTTAAAATTTTAAAGCTCTCACTTTATTCTGATTAAAGCATCTTTGAGATTATAGAAACATAGCCACATATTGTGTGGTTTAAGAAAGAATGAAGGTTTTTGTGGGTTCTTTGTGAGGTTGCTTATGAAGTTATTCAATAAACTCTATCAGTGTAGAATATGTTGTTTTATTCTTCTTCATTTTAGCCCCTATTAAATGCCCAATTCACACATGTTCCTTTGAGATCATTGAACTTGCACCTATATGCTTGGTTTAAAAAGTCCATGTGTAGAAAATTCTACTTTGAACATTCATCTTCTGCGTTTGCAAAAATCTCTTCCAGGTTAGTGATCTGGTGACTTATGAGTTACAATTATATTTGGCTACAAGTGACAGAAAGCTCCAAATAACTGTCTCAAATAGGATGAAAAGTACTTATTATGCACATAACAAAAGTTCTCTGAGCCAGAGAGCAGAGCAGGAAAGAATCACCATTTCAAAGCAGGAAAGGGATTTTCCAGGGATTTGGGTCTCCCTGTGTCACTAGAAGGGTGGAGGTCACTGTTAACAGGCTGGGAGCAGCCAAGAGGTGTCCCATGAGGAGAGCTCCTGGCCTGCTGTCACCAAGGACCTGCCCTGGCCCACAGCAGTCTCAAAACATATGGCAGCTGGGCTGGCCACCGAAGCTATGATCCTGGGGGTGGGAAGTGAGAACAAGCAACTGGCCATGCTTACAACTGCTCTTGGCCCTCAAACTCTGGGGAGAGGGCACTGGGCCCTTCTGCAGGGTGCAGGGCCTTGCTGCCAGTAGGCATCAGGCGGGACCTCTGATGCAGGCCTGTGCTTCATTCCCAAATTGCATGTGAGCACCTGTAAGTGTCAGAACTGAATTCATGCTAGGCTGTCTATGATGGGTTCTGCGAATGCAGAAGTTAGCTTCTCTAATTCTTTAAATAGAAGGCAAAGGGGAAATGCAGGTTGAGAGCTAACCAGGAAAGTACTCCACCTGGAGGTGTGGAGTCAAACTGACGCGGGCCTCCTCCAGGCTCCCAGGCTCTCAGGCTCCTTCCTGTGTGCTTTGTGATCCCAGGGACCTCGCCCTTGCTCTCCTGGTCGGTTTTTGCTAGTAGGGTTGGAGCCATCCCACCTACTTTCCTGGCAGCAGGTGAACGAAGGGGCACAGGATGCACACTGGCTGTCTGGTAAGGGGGCTCCGAGGAAGCTGCTACCCAGTACTAATCAATGAGCAGTAGCTCATTGGCTACAGCTTAGCATATAGCTGACAGGAAAGCAGAACATATAGAAAATGCGGTTTTTATTGCAGGTCACTGTGCATCACACTGAGTGCTGGGCCTGTGCTCCAGGCAAGGAAAGAATCAAACATGTTCCACACAGTAATGCATTCAAGAAGGGACCTAACATTTATTTACCTGCCTTTTAATGCCAAGTACTTGGCACTCCATTTACTACTTGACTCGAGTACCACAATTTTATCAAACTGGTAGTTTAACACCTCTTCACGAATAGTGAAATTTTAGGTAGGACAGATTAAAGTTTCGTATTTGCCAAAAAGCTTACTTCAATACTAAAGCACACACATTTTTAAAGAAATTAAAAAGCCACCAGATTTGGACATAGAATGGAAAATCACAAGAATACAGTCTTTGATAAAAGACAAAGAATAAAGATTTACTGTTCTTTACCCTGTCCCACCTGAAACGCGATCAGGATCAGCTACATCTGGACCATTAACATCACATCATTGTTGTGCGGACAAGTGCCAGCTTGTGGGGACTTTCTTAGATCCCTCCCACTGTCTTTACAACCAACACCCTTTTCTTTAAAATGAAAAATTGAGTAGTTTTCAACCTTACATAAATTACTTAAAAATTATAGTTTTGAGACAGTTTCATCTTCTATGTTGATTGCTAAATCAATCATATTTAGCAATTGTAAAGCTATGACCTATTTCAACATGTTTAAGCATAGTTTTACTGAAGAGAGAAGAGAATGTGTGTGGAATAACATGTGTATTTTCTTTCGCATCTAGTGTCCTTTTCTCCCAAATTTGTGAGTTTTGTACATGTTGAGCATGGAAAAATATTTTTCCCCCATTTCTGTATAAGAATAGCATTCCATTGTTAAACCTGCCACAATTGAGTTATTCATTTTAATATTCACTGCTTTGGATAATTTCAAATTTAGAGCTATTATAAATCTATGTTTATTTATGGTTATTTATGTAGCTGCTTTTTTAAAACTCATATATAAATTTCTGTTGGGTTATAGAGTATATCTATATTCAGTGTTAGTAAATATTGTAACAGATTTCCACACTGGCTATCACAGTTTAAGGTCCCATTAGCAGTGTCTGAGAATTTCAATTTCTTCTCCATCCTCACCACTGTGGGTATTCTCTATATTTTTCACTTGAGACAGGTTTTCTATTTACTGTTATTTTTAATATGCAGTTATTACCAAAGCAAATGTTTCCATTTCACATAAAAATTATTGGTTGGTGAAAACTGTAAAGTGAGAGAAACAAATAAGCTAATTAAGACTAATCAGAATGGGGCTCTGACAGACTGACTGGCATGTGTGCTTTTTCGTGTCCTGGTAACAAAAGAGATTCAGTTACATCCATTGTCAGCAAACAAGGTCATTAAGATTTCAGTTATCAAAGATTTCAAGCAGGGCGAAAAAGTCAAGTGATCTGTGATCACGATGGTGTTCTTCAACTGGCTGATGTATTTCATTTTGATCAAATCAGAGCTGGTTGTTTCAAGTATTGTAGTACAGTTTTAAGAATGCTGTAGCTGTTTGATATGTAACCTAGCCAGCGTCTTTGGGACTATCTGCTGCTCTTTTTCTGCTCAATGGGCCTTATTCTGTGAATATCTGTGAATGTTGTGGGTCAGTCAAAGAAACTCAGAGCTTTTACCCACAATCCCATGGGGCTGTTCTCTTGGATGCTTGTAGTCAGTCTTGTCGAAAAGGCATCAGCCTGGTGAAATGATGCTCCACCATAGTTAAGTGAGATCACCTGGAGTATTTCACCTGGCAGAGGTACCAACAGCTGACAAAGAGCACATAGGAAACCGAATCTGCGATGGCCCCACGAGGACCGAGCAGGGCCTGGTCTTCCTTTGAAATAGATGATCTTAGGCTGAGAGTTTCTGATTCTTTTATTTACTAAGCATCCATATTAAAAAAATATTTAAGCTCTTATTCTTCACTGCATAGTCATTCTCCTGTGTTTTCCATTCCCCTATGTTTGTGTCAACTTAAAAATTATTTTATTGTAGTAAGAACACTTAACATGAGATCTTTCCTCTTAGCCGATTTGTGTGTGCCAGACATTATTGTAGACTATAGGGACATTGTGTACAGCCGATGTCTAGAGTTTACTCATTTTGCTTGACTGAACTTTATGTCCATTGATTAAAACTCCCATTTTCCCCTGCCCTCAAACCCTGACAATTACTGTTCTACTCTTTGATTCTATGAATTTCACTATTTTATCTGCCTCATATAACTGGAGTTTGTCCTTCTTCAACTGGCTTATTTCATTTATCTTAATATCCTTAAAGTTCATCCATGTTGTTGCCTGTTGAAGAACGTTTTTATAAATCTGAATATATTCTATTGTGTGTGTGTGTGTGTGTGTGTGTGTGTGTGTACCACATCTTTATCCATTCATCTGTCATAAGACATTTAGGTTGTTTCCACATTCTGGGTATTGAGAACAGGGCTTTCATAAACATGGGAGTGCTTACAGATGGCAAAACTGTATGGAAAATACTATGGGGGTTCCTCATAAAATAAAAAATAGAACTACCATATCATCTAGCAATCCCATTTCGGGTATTTACCCAACAGTGTTGGAAACAAGCATTCATCTTTCACACTTTGGTCTGAAGCAATGAGAATAGAAAAATTAATACATCATCGTCTCTTGTCTTAAAGTTATTGCAATTTAATGAAAAATATGCAATATTTTTTTAAAATCGAAAAGTAATAACATGAAATATAAGGACATTCACATATCTAAATATGTGAATATTACTTTATAACTCTGGGTTTAAGAAATGCCACAACAGTTTATTTCTCTAAATAAAATTATACCTGTTTCTTGTTAACACTTGGCAAGGTAGTGGGAGAAACTCACCCTTGTGAGGCACATTATTTATTGGAAAATAAGAAACTCAAGTAATTCTGAGCCAAGTTCAGATGTGAGTGTCTTTGATGAGTCTGAGGGAATTGCCCTCACTAATGAGCATCTCTGGGAGCACAGAGAAACATTTCCCCTTGAAGTCCCATGTGGTCCTTGGGGATCCTCCAGGAGCACCTGCTTCTTCCTGGATGGCCTCTAAATAGTTAGCAAGAGGGAGCTGGTCAGATACGTGATGATATGCACATGCAGTGACACATAATGCTGCTGTGAAAAAGACACAGAAAACATTTCATGGGCTGAGTTGGAATGATTAACAAGGGGATTATATTTGTACATTGCATTATTTATTTAATTGTATTTAAGAAAATGGAAAAGAACAATTGAGTTTGTGCTTTTTCTTAGGTCTTCCTAGATGCCATCTAGATGGATCCACAGGAATCAAGAATATTGGTTGCCTCTGAGGAAGCAAATCAGTGACAAGTCCAATAGACTTGGAAGGGAAATTTTACTGTGTATATGGTGAATCACTATGTACATACTGACTCACACCAATGTAGTACATATTGAAAAAAATTTAGTCGTTGCCTTGGATGGCTACAGGTTTTCTTTTTGTGTGCATGGTTTTGCATCAACCAAGACACAGCCAAAAACTGAACATGTAGTTCTCCTAAGTATATCACAAAATAGTAAGGTCGATATGGGTAGAAATAGACATAACTTGAAAAATTAGAGCACAAACTCTGGTCCTCGTGAAGAAGATTGAATAGTTTAAAGATTCTAGTTATAATCATCATAGAAGAAGAGATAAAGTCCCCGAAGATGTCAACAGGATTTTAATTTATTCTTAGTGAAATAACTTTCAGAAATGCATCTGGAAAAAGAAAATAAAAGCAAACATTATTTTGAAAATAAATCAGGAAATTAGTTATATCAAATAAAAAAACACGTAAAAACTTAATATTCAAATTTTTTAAATGTAGAAAGAGGTGAAAAATAAAAAGGTACAGCCTTTTATGCCAGCGAATATTAAAATTTTAAAATGATAGGTAGAGGAAAGGATATTACAAATCAGAAAGAAAGTGAAAAACTTCTCATTATAAAGATGATTTAGTCAGTTTACACAGATATTAAGTCATGATCCTAACAACACACCAAGAAGCAAACAAATGAACAAAAACACATTGTTAAATGATTCTGGATAAATTAGAGAATCATTTATATAGAAGTCAAACTTTAAGAATACCAAGAGGAAAATAATTGAATGGTAATCAAACTTTGAAAAAAAATATAGGAAATTTTAAAGTTAGAATTGACTGAGAAAATGATGGAAAATATGATCCATTCTGTTAGCATAGAATTTTAAAATTCATATACATGGATTACAAATATAATATTACATATAGATTATTTACATAATTATATATTCTATTTAGATCACATGATACCAAGAATGTATTCTTATTCAGTTACTTATTAAAAATGTAAAATAAACTAACATATTTTTCTATCATAACTCCAAAACGCCATTGAAATTATAAAAATTAGTTAATGTTAATAAATTTCAAGCATCACTGAAAGAAAAAGAGGGTGTCATATTCAAATACAAAGTTTTAGGATTTTGTGAAAATGAAAAGCTAATGGAATCTGAGAGACTCGTAAAATATCTATACCTTATAAAGCCATAGAACTCTCACTAATACAGCAGCAACCAGCTCAAATTACAACCTTATCAATGGTCAACCGAGAACTGGTCAGGATTTGTTAAATGACTGATAGACTCCCTAATATTTGTCCATTTTCATCTCAGGATAGCCAAATTAAGAAAAAATTGAATACTCAAATTAATTACAAAATATGCCTTGTTTCCTGTTGGCACACCTCCAATTTCCCTTTCTAACAACTCTTTTTTTCAAAGGTGATCAACATTTAATTAAAAAATAAATTCTGTCAGATTCTACTCCAAAATTGAAATTATACTAACAATGAATGAGAATTATTTTCTCCAACAAGCTTTCAAAACTGGACATTACTATTCTTAATCTTTATCAATCTGATGTGTGAAAATAGTTTCCCACTTAAAGCATTAATTTCCTAACTCCTTGGGCAGTTAAATATTTTTTCCATAATCTTATTAGCAATTTTTAACTATTTCTTTTTTTTACAATATCTTCCCTGCTATCTATTGGCATATTTCTCCATTTCTTATTCATTTAGAGATGTTTTCTATATTTTTCCTTCTTAACAAATGTATTTTTTCCATCTGTCAATTTTATTTTTTTCTTTAGTCACAGTATTTCTAGTAACACAGAGGTTTTTGATTTTATGTTTTCATATGTCTTTTGCTTGATAAGTAATATATTTGTATTGTTAGCACATTATATTTTAAAGTAATGGATTTTATCAAAAGCTCTTTTATTTTTAATGAGATAGTCATAGGGTTTTCCTCCTTTAATGGGTTATAGTAGCCGTGTACAAAAAGATTTCCTCATGTTGGAGATGTTCACATTCTTGGAATAAGCACTTGGTCCATAAGATTTGATTGCTAATGTTATATTTAATAGTCTTAACATTTTATTCATCATTATGCTTGGTTTTTGCTAGTTTTCTTTTTGGTGCTTTTTTTATTTGGTTTGTTTTCACAGCATATCAATCTCTATAAGTGTGAAACTTTTCATATTTGTAGGTGGAAGAGATTGTATAACATGCAGATTGCTTGATCTTTGAAAGCATGGTGTAACACATTTATAAAAAGTGTTTGTTCCTGAAGTTTTTTCAGGTATAGATATTTTATTGCCCTGAAGAACTCTTATAAGATAATTTTTCTATTCTGGTTTTCTATTTCCAAGTAAACCCTGTAAATTTAAATTTTCTTGAAAATGAATCCATCTCATCTAGTTTTCCAAGTTTTCAAGTTTTATGGACATTTTCTTGTAAGTTATTTATTAGTAGTCATTTCCTTTTCAGCTTTATTGAAGTACAGCAACTTTTTTATAAGAGTATGAATAGCATACCTGAAGGCTTCCTCAGGCCCCACTTTTTTAACTATAAACTTTTCCCACTCTGTGTCTGCCTTTGAGTCTATCAAAGAGATATTTACATTCCATGTTTATTTCAGGATTGTTCATAATAGCCAACAACTTATTTAAGTTGGATGAATGGATAAAAAAAGCAAGTTTGCTTTTGAAACAAATGTGTGTTTGTGTGTGTACACATTATATATAACAGATAATGGAATACCTTATGAAGCTAGAAAAGGAGATTCTGCTATTTACAACATAAATGAATGGTAGTGTAATCTACACTGTAAGAGATAGTGTCTCTATCTAATATTAACCAAATGCTTCATCTCTACCGACCCCACCTTCACTCTTGGGTTTAGCTTGGAATGAAATCTCGAATCTAAGCTGCTGATTTTTCAAGTGTCTGACTCTCTGGCTAAGTTAAATAAGCCAGATGCAGAAAGACAAATACTGCATGATCTCAGTTACATGTGGTAAAATAAGACTAACTCATGAAAGCAGAGAGTAGAATGGTGGTTTCCAGGGCCTGGGGTGGAGGTAGAGGAAATGGGGGGATGCTGGTCAAGTGGTACAGAGTTCAGTTATAAAAGGTTATAAGTTCTGGAGATCTAATGTATAACAACGTGATTATAGTTAACAATGTGTTTTGTATACTTGACATTTGCTAAGAGGGTAGACCTTAAGGGTTCTCACCACAGAAAAGGAAGGAAGGAAGAAAAGAAAGAAGGGAGGGAGAGAGAAGGCAGGTTACATATATCAAATCAAGTCGAACACTTTAAATACACACAAATTTAAATTTTAAAGTGTCAACTATACCTCGATAAAGCTAAAAAAAATACCAAACTGAAACACAAAGTAGGAAAATGATGGAAGAATAAGATTGAAGGGGCAAATGGCACACAATGAAGAAAGTGGGATTTGAATCTTAAAACTAGAGGAGAGACAGAAACATCAGCCTATATTTGGGATTCAGAAAGTTCTGTAGACCCCCAAGCTAAATCCAAGAGTGAAGGTGGGATTAACAGAGTTGAAGTGTTTGATTAATATTAGATTAATTATCTAATTAATTAGACACTGTCTCTTAATGTGTGGAATCCACTACCAAAGCAACATATGTCTTTAACTACCAAGTGCAAACCACCTACAGGTGAAAGTTGTCACTATTATCCAGATCTAAACGTAATATATACTCTAGAGAGGAAGGAATTAATTCCTGAACAGGTTCTACTGACTTTTGTTTTTTGAAAAACTCAATAATTTAAAGATTAATTTCCCCAAACTGATTTATAGTTTTCTCACAATCCCAGTAACACCTTAAACAGATTATTTTGTGTAAATCAACAAGCTTATGTTAAAATTATGTGGAAATGCATAACCAAATAACCAAGGTAAAATAAAAAAAGAACAAGATTTGCACAAATATTGAAAGAAAGGAAAATGGAACAGTTAGATGGGACCATAAGACTGAGTTCAACCCAATGGAAAAGGGGCAAAGACATTAGTTGCCTTTTGCAGGCCTGGCCTCCAAATTGTCTTACAAGATCCTGAGCATAATACCTCATCTCTTGCTGGCCACCTGGATTTAGAATAGCAGAGTAATTTAAGGCTGAGAAGACGGTTGAGAATACATTGTATTTTTGGAGGAATTATTTGCTATAAATTTAACCATGAAATCAGAATAAGAACAATAGGTGTCTATATTTGAAGGCATGCGCCCATGTGTTTTCCTAACCTGAAATCCTTTTTCCTCGTATCATTGACTCCCTGTCTCCTGATTTTCCTTCCGAACTCAGTCTTTCATTCCTCACCTTCCTTTCTGAAAGCTCTCTTATGTACCTGATCTTTAAGTGTTGGCTGTGGAACCTCCCATTTCCCTCTGCACACTTTCTCCCTACAGAAGAAACATAATACCACACCTCCTCTTTTTGAGAAGGGGAAACTTTCAAACATTAATAATCTTTAATTAAAGTGAAGCTATGAACAGAATCAGTTGGCCCTTGCAGCAGTTAGGAAACCCTCCGGAAGCTGGCCACCATGAGTGACACGGAAAACAGGTAAGTGAGAGCCGCCGGCCGTTATGCCGTGGGGGAGCAGGCGAACATGTATATGGAGAGCTGCTGCCGCTGCATGTGCTCACAGGCCTGAATCTGGCTAGGACTGCAGGCCAGCAGGCAGGAAATCAGGAGACAGCAGAGATGACGCGGAGGAGAAATGACACTCAAATCTGCCTCCATCACTTCCCATCTTCAGCATGTACATGGCCTGGGGGTGGCTGTTCAGAGTCACAGACAAGCTAAAACAGGAGACGGGCAAGTGCAGGTTCCGCGAGGGGAGCAAGCCAATCAGTAGACCCGTGCCCGCCTGTAGTGGCGTCTGGTGCCCCACCATGGCTTTCAGAGCATTGAATGAGTGCCTGTTCCTTTTCTCCTGCCCTCCACATTTCTATCCTGGCCAAATCCTAGCCCTAGAACCATGCAGGAAAAGAACCTGGGAAATGTAGCCCCAGCCTAGCTCAGCACACATAGTACAGAACCACTACAGTTTTCAAACTTTGTGTGATACTGGGATATAAATTGTATTCTGTATAAATAAGAAAGTATAAGTAGTAGACTGTTTTCAAATGAGGAAGCTAAACAATGAATTCGTTTACTAAGCCTGAACAGGGAAAGATAAATAAGATTAAATATGACTAGGCTCCTTCTTTGTCATCAACGACAGTGTCCCTGTTGTGTTCCCTGATACTGTGCACAGAGAGATAAGGAGTCTTGGCTTGTCAAACTGTGGGACTCAGAGCCTCTCTCTCTCTCTTGTTCTAGAATTAAAACAGATTTCTTTGTAAGAAGGTCAAAATTGTGAAATATGTTTTATATAGTTTCAGGAAATTTTAAAGGCCAACTAGCTTGGGTGTAGTGGTCATTTGTAAATTGTACATACTGACATCACTTTGGTCTAATTGAATTCCCAATGGACTCATTATTATTTTTCTTCCTCCTTCCTCATACTGCATAGTGCTTAGAATTGTAGAGGCCTGTGTCAGAAGGCCTGAGTTTAAATCCTGGCTTTCCCATATGACTAGCCATGTGACCTTGAGCAATTTTCTGTAACCCAATTTCCTAATATGTACAATCATAAGGATTACATTTATCTCGGTGGGTTGCTGTAAGGATGGATGGGTTAAAGATGTAAATCAATAGAAGAAAGAGATCCTATTACAGAGCAAGTGCTCTCTGAGCCATGGCTTTTATTTTGACTCTCCAAATTGAATCGAACCCTCTCTGCCACTCATTATCAGAGCTCGGCAGAGCATCCAGTGCCCAGCACAGCTGTTACACTTGCTGTCTCTATGTCCTAGGACCTTTTCATCAAGACTGAATTAAAGTGCTTTGGACAGCTCTGAATCAATTTGTAGCTGTATCTTTGATATTAGGCAACCTCTCCAATCTTATGGATTAATTACTATAAATATTCTGAAAGTTCTTTAATGTGCTTTTACATTTTGAAGTCTGGACTTAAAAAGTTTCCAAATATCTCCATTTGGAAGTCTTGCCAGCATCTAGAATGTCATATTTCCAAAACATAAGCCCCAGTCAGTGCCACCACATTCAGTACTTTTTCCTGGTTAGTAACTAACATGGTCCAGTTGCCCGTGTGAGAGCTGAACACAATAACTGGCCCTTGTTGTCCTCCTTTGTCTACAGGAAGTAGGCTCCTCTACAATAAAATTAATAGCTTCTTAAAATTACTAATAAAATATTCTCAGTTTTTTCCTGTCCTAAATAAAATATGCTCTAAAGTTTCCAGCTTGTCCACATGTATCCACCCCTTAGCAATTTGAGTTGTGGAGATTATTCATCCCATTCACAGTTTCCTGTTCTTCACTTACTTTCATCATTAATCAAAATTAAGTCTGTTTCTTGTGTCCTTTCAACTATTAAAACAGTGCTCTCCAGAGTGAAAAATAGCTTTCTTGTATTTAATTTCAGGAGATAACTTTCAATCTCCTTCTTAACTGATGGTGAGATTCTGACTGGACCCTCCTTGAAAAATACCCTTTCTCTTTCTGACTCTGTCATCCCCTGTCTTCCCCACCCTGCTGGATTCTTTTCTTCATACTTCTTTTCTTCAGACTCCTCTTCATCCTACTTAAAGGTGAATGTTGCTCAAGGTTCTCTCCTTGGTACTCTCCTTGATTTGTAAAATCCACTGTCTATCTCATTCATTGCTGTGTATTCTGTATTCATGTATATGCTGATGTATAATAAATATGCATGTAAGGCACAGTTTCTCAAGTTTAGATCCCTTCCCCAATTACATCCTGAATATCTCCACTGGGATACCTTGTTCATGCTACAAATTCAGCAAGTCCCAAATCAGACTCATTATTCCTCCTCATTCTCTGTATTTGTCCCTTGCTCAGTGTTTCCCACTGCGGTGGAGGGTCCCATCATTTGCCACGTTCTCTATTCTCTTTCATAGTTCAGCTATCACCAAGTTCTACCATTATACCAATTCAGTATTTATCAAACTTGTTTTTATTTATGTATGCATGTTTTCTGTATCCTGTGCCTCTGGGAGGAAGAGCTTCCCTGCTTGGGGCAAGTTCTCTATGAACCCAATACCAAAGGGGAACAAGGGTAAGAGGCTGGGGAAAGGTTTTCTATGTCTCTCGGCTCAGTCTCTTCCCCACCCCCCCTCCATCCACCCCCTTTCCCTCAGCTCCCCCAGCAAGCTCCAACCTTCCAGCAGCTCGCTCCTCCCTCCCCCACCCCTCCCCTCCCTGGAGGAACTCCGTGGGCGGGTCCCTGGTGACTTGCAGCGCCTGACCAATTACCTACCAGGAACAGAGGGGCTGAGAAAATGGTTGCTACTCTCCACCTCTTACCCCGGACCTGGAATCCCTGAAGGACCTGCAGCTGAAGTAAACATCACATTGATGTGTAAACAGGCCCTTACATGCACATCACTATCAAGGTCAGGTGAGAATTTCTGATTGAAAACTTACATTTACTCCACAATCCACAACTCAAGTCGAGTGCACCATAATTTCCCCATTATTTATTGTAAAATCTTCATCAGTTTTACCTCTGGTTTCACTTCTTCCCATTGAAAATCTGTAAAGTAGTCAAAGTGATTCCTCTAAAATGCAAATTTTAACATTACAACTCCCTTTATAAAACCTTTCAGCTTCTTTCCACTTTACTTCAGATTTTAAAAAGTCATGTTCACTGTATTGATATGCCAGTTTTTATCAAGGAGCCCTCTACTCCGCTGACTACAACCTAATATTATACTCTCCCCACCTGATGTCTTATTCTACCCTGAAATGCCTTCAGTTGTGTGAGCTTGCCTTGCATTGCCTCTCCTGGGAAGACCATCTTCCATGACTGCCTGGCTTGTGGCTACTGGTCTCTCAGCTAACCTCAGGCACAGTGGAGGCCCTTCTCTGGCTCTTTGGAATAGGTTCTGTCTGTATTTTTATCAACTCTCACACTGAACCTTGAACTTCCCTTTATACAGCACAATGCAAACTTTAATGTTAGTCATGTTTAACTACCAATCTTAACCACTAGATTCAACAGCGAGGAAGGGACCAATCATACCTGCTTCTCATCACTGAATCTCCACTGCCAAGCCCAGCCATGGCATTTAGTAGTGGCTTAACTATTGTTAATTTAATTAACAAATGAGTACTTTATTTCCAACTCAGTGATAGTCATCTTTTTTTTATTTTTATTTTTTAGCTTTCTCATTTCATTGGATAAAAAATCCATTGAGAATATTATAAAGTAATTATAGTTTCATTAAAACTTTTCTGGTCCTTTGCTTTAATGGAACAATTGTGGAATCAATAAGTATGATTTTAATTATTGTTAGAATTTATAGAATACTTATTAAACTAGTGAGCCATTGTTTACTTTTAGTGTACTAAGAGGTTTTTAAAATCATGTATTGATTTTGAGTTTTATCAAATAGCTTTATATAGTAATAAAGCATAATGGTTAAAAGCCTGCATATTTAAAAGTTGAATAATTTGGGGCATATTTCTTAATTACTTTGTGAATTAGTTTTCTTTTTTTTTTTTTGAATTGGTTTTCTTATATGTGAAGTGGACATCATTAGAGTAATGAATACACATATTCAACAAAACAGTGGAATCCGGACATGAAATATTGGTATTTAAAATGGCTGTGAAGAGGTATTGCCAATAAAAACAAGGTATAGAGCTCAGCCTTGGAAATGAGTACATAAAATCCAGTGGCACTGAAGGGAACTGAGGCTGAGTTGATCTAAAAAATAATACACATCATATCTTACTTGATTGTTTATAGTTCATGATGCATGATCAAAACCAAAAGTTTCTGTGATGACTGCCTTTGCACTGTTCACCATGTAAGAACTTATTCACTATGTAAGGACTTGTTCACCATATAAGAACTTGTTTGTTATGCTTCAGAAGATTGGAGACTGTTGAGAATTTGGCTTGGGGTTGATTAATGATTGTGCATTGAGTTCCCTATACAGAATTTTATTGTTAACAATCATTTGATCAATAAATATGAGAGATGCCCTCTTAAAAAAAAATAACACACATCATTGGTAAATGGGATAAGATCCCTAGGACATTTTCATTTCGAGGGCTAAATTAACATCTGTTAATTCCAAAGGGGCCTAGCCTTAAACCAAAATTTCTATCAATTCATTTCACACAAGTAAATATTTTTATACATTAATATATATTAACTAAAGGTATTATTAGTAACATTATTTGAAATTTTGAAAAAGAGGTAAAAATATGAATTTGTTAAGCGCATGTTACATGAATACAATGACTAATGTGATGTGTGAAGACTAGAACAATATGTTCTCATAAGGAGAGGTATCTACAATATTTTATTAAGTATAAAAGCAATTTTCAGTTCATGATACTTTGCTATGATACTGATTTTCAAATAATTGTATCAAGTAATCAAAACTTGTCACCAAGTCTTTCATCCCTGCTTTTACCAGTCACTGCTCAAAATATGAAAATATCTGATCTTGTCACCTACCTACTTATAATGCTGCATGATTTCTCCTTTTTAGGATAATAAAGATATTTCTTGTCATAGCCTGCATTTCCCTGTGTGATCTGACTAAGATTCAGCTCTCCAGACTCATTTCAAAATGTAAGTCCTCTTTCTGTCTGCACTTGAACCACTCTAACGGTCTGTTCTTTCTGTAAATCATATTCACTACCCACTAGTCTCAGAGCACTGGGTCTGACATCTACCTCTTCACCTTCATATCTCAGGCAAGGTTCTATCTTCAAAAAGTAAGTAAGTAAATAAATAAATGCCTATTCCTCAGGTTATATCAAGTTCCCACCTTATAGATTTTCACTGAGCACTGATCTTTCCATTACAGCTCTTATTATCATCACTTAATAAAAGTGTGTCATTATATGACGCACATCTGTCAGCTCCATTGGATCATAAACATCCTGAAGGGAAAACCTCGTATCTGTTATTGTTCATCATTTTACCAGCATCCCCTGCACAGTATCTGCCACATTCATATAAGGAAAAAATAAACACTTGGTTGATGAATAAGAGTTGTATTTATCCGATGATATATTTATCAATCATAAAAGAGTGTTTTGTTTGGAGGATCAGTTTACGGTGATTGCCATTTCTTCCTCTATACAGTAATGCACATTTTGACTGATTTTGCAATGAACATGCATTTGCTCTTACTATTAGAAAAATAAAAATATGACAGAGATTTGCTTTTGGTAGGAACTCCTGCCAGCCTGAAGACTCCTGAGTGTAAAAACTATTGCTGACTCTTAGAAATAGAGTGTCTGTCAGAGATGTGCAGCTGGTGTGAAGGAACGTGACGCATTATATCTGACCTACATATCCTGAAAAATAGGATTTCAGCCACAAGATAGGAATTTTCTATTCAAGTTCCTCCAAGAAGTATAGCACAAATGGTAGTAGCTTTACTGTCAGTATCTGTAGTTATAGCTGTAAATTCACATTATCAGTTCATACTATAAGCACAGTTCATCTCTTGGTATATTTCTCTATTTTAAACCATTGACTCACTGTTCTTTTTGAATGTGTGTATGACATTATTTTCTCTGTTTCTCATACAGATTAAAATGCATTCTTATTTTCCTGAATATGCTTATATTTCAGGAGGATATAGTAAGGTAAATGTTAGGAATTACAGCTTTGGGCAATTTAAAACTATTGGCATGCTACTGATTTGCAGATCAGTCCTTGTAAGTGTTCATCCAATATTTCAGTAGCTCCATGTAGCTCTCCTTAAATTGGCTATTTGCAACAAATAAACATTGGAAATTGAAAGAGAGGAGCACTTATGTCTTGCAGATATACCCCTGGGAAGTTTGCAGTCTTATAGTGATGACTGAACAAAAGAAAGAGATGTCAGAATGCAGAGTTTACAATTACCAAAGCATTAAAGCTAATTTTAAAGCATTTATGTTTGCAAGAAAGTCATCATTGCTGTCATTAAAAAATACCTACCCTTGAATAAGTTTAAATTACTAAAATCTCATTTACCACTAAGGAAAAGTAAAAGGATGGTTAAGCCCTGGTTCAGATTATGTTTCAGTTGCTCAAATATTCATATTGATTCCTGACTTACACTGATATAATTTTAAACTGGTGCGTGTATGCATGTATGTGTGTAAAATTACTGATGTACAGTTTACATAATGAATTGTTGTACAAGCTCTGTAGGGTTGAAAGAGCATTACTAAACGTCATGAGTGGAAGATGTAGCACTGTCTTTCAGGGGAAAATGTGTGAGTTATGGTGAGGGAGAAAACAGATCTTAGCTGCTGATGAAGACAGAGTGAGGAGGAATGTTTTTGAGCATCTGGATGTACACGAGTGGGAAGTGCAGAGTGCTGCGATGGTCTCCTGCTAGACGGCCAGGCAAACTCTCTCAGTAGACACACAGCGAAAGGCATAAGCGAAAGGCTGAATAAGAGGCATCTGAGCACAGGGTTTCCTGACTCAGAATAAAACACAAGACAGAGGTGGGGACTGAGAAGAAGAAAGTCACCAATGAGGCCGGGCCACCGGCAGAGTGAAAGGGCCATACTGCCTGACTCCAGCGTCCTCTGGAGGAAGGCTCAACAGCCAGGCCAGTACAGGTTAGATTATTATTCAATGGTTTACCAAGGGAAGTAACTATAATTATTGGAGTCCTGATGAAAATGGACATTTGGTGTGTGTATGTAATCACTGATCACATGTATCTTGCTCTTCTCTGCTGCGTCAGCCTTCACCGTGGACAGCTGTGGTGGTTCAAGAGATCTGATACATTCTTGTTCTATTGAAGAGATACAGGAGCAAAAACATCTGGCCACAGCTTGTAACCTGCCAAAAACCGGCTGAGCAGCTATCATTTTTACATGCAAATCTTGGGTAGAGGATGCCAAGGACCGTTTGAGCATTACCAATAGGTGGCCAATTTATAGATGCAATGACGGTCAGGAATTCCTGGTGCCTCAGGAATATTTGTTACTTAATTGGTCCCTTCCTCCACATTCCTATCAATTTTTAGCACGCATATGCTCTCTTTAATTTATCTCTAACATGCCTCACAAGCTAGGTGCTGACATATTCTCAACAAGAAACATACTTAGCGGGTTTTATCCATCCCACTTGATTTACTTGTCTTTTGCAGCTGAAGTGAATAAATGCCATAGTAAGCCCACATCACAGGTAACATTATAAGTTAAGAAGGAAGACTGGGAGTGGAGAGTGAACTAGATCAGGAAGGATATTCTGAACACCCACACCCATATGCCCTTGTTTGCTTCTGAACAAAGAGCTTCCAGAGCACCCTCCTCTCTGTCCAGAATTGAATGACTTGAACCAGCACAAGTCCATGCAGGCTGGCCTTTGCTCTGGGAACTGAGATGTGCAGCTGACACACTCTGCTTGAGCTGTGGATCAAATAAGTTTAAATTAAGTTTCAAGAGACTTATAGAGACACAGATAACAGTTTAGAGACCAATAATGTCACTTAAAAAAATGCATGAGGTGAATGTAACCACAAATACACCAAATGCAAAAATAAACTCAGCTTTTTGTAAGGACAGTAAAGAGTAAAAGCAGTAGAAACAACAGAAAGAAAAAGTCATTAAGAGTAAAGTCAGCAGAGTCAAGAAGATAGTGGAGACAGTAAGAAGAAAGAAATCGACAACAAAAGCAGGGTGCGCTTCTCTGGCGGGATGAGGATTGCATTCTGAGCAGTGTCTTATTTCCCTTTCGGTGCCTCTTGCTCCATTGTCTTTGTTAATTTATTGTGTTACGTTATTTTTATATAAATGATTTTCCAGTTCAGGAAAGGGACAATATATAGAAGATTCTCTTTTCATAAAAAAATTACTTGAAGAGCTGCATTTCTAGAGCAAAAAAAAAAAACCAAACAAACCAAAAAAACAAACAAAAAAATCCCCAAAGCTATTTCTATTATTCCAGTTTAACGTGTAATAAGACTCTGTTTTGCATAGGAGGATTAGCAAAGGTGTTCTCCCTTTGGAGAGCAGTGTTCAGAGAGCAGAAAGCCTGGAATGTCCAGAGACTTGTGAATTCAGAACTTCAAATGGGTGTTCACCAAGAGGACAAGGATAGCAGGAGTAAGAGACTTTACATCAATACATGGATGATCTGGGTTTATGAAGATGTAATTTAGCCTGAAGCTCCTCCAGATCTAGCAGGATGGAGAGATGGCTGCAATCAGGGAAGAGCGTGGGAGCACAGGCCTGTCAATCAAAGACAGCATCCATGTGGAGAGCTGGGGAAATGGGGGGGGCTTGTGGGATCCAATGTTAGACCCCAGTGTTGCTTAGGCAGGTGGCAGGACTAGAAATACACCCTCATAATTTAAGTCTTAGAGGATCAATCTTTAAAAATCGGTTGAAGTCTACAAGAGGCAATAGTTTTGGAATTATAAAAACATAGTTACACTGCTTGGGTTTTGCTGATCATTGCCTTCAGAATGATTAAATTCTTAGGATTTTTGGGCAACTCATAAGACATAAGTCAAGACTAAAGCATTGAGCTTCCTGCCTTGACGTCTTGGCCTTGTCAAGCGATAACCTTCCTACAGCTTTCTCTGCATGCATACCAGAGCCCTGAGGGCCTCCTATGAAACCTGTGCACACTGAGGAGAAGCCTCCACGCAGTGCAGCCCCACCCCAGCTCCACGCCATGTTGCTGGTTCCTGTTGCCCCAGTGTAGGTCTCCACTGCTCAGTGACTCGCAGACTAGCTCCAGCCTGGGTAAACCTGCAAACTTTGTGATGGCCCAGGGGTCTCTGCACCTTCCCCAGTAAGGGATGTGTCTCTGCGGATTGTCCAGCCTGTGTACTCTCCCTCAGCCCTAGGCTACCGTATGGTTTTATAATCATGTTTTATTGCTGACATCTAATGATCCTTTACACTACCTGCTGTGTGGTTTCTGTCCCCTGACTGGACCAGGACCATACAAGACTGTGAGGAGGATTGTCAAGGAAAATAGCAGCTGGTACCCCAAGGACTTTGCTCTTGGTGGTCTGCAGTAACCCGTGTTGGGCCCCCGGCTCGGTTTTAACTTTTCACTACTGGATTTCAGCCACTCCAGTTCAGCGGGACTGTGAAACTTTAGGGCACATGGCAGGCCCCTGCAGTTTGTAGCAGCTTTGTCCAGATGTGAGTGGTTATTTTCACACAGGCAGGGGTGTGGAGCTGAGTGTCCCTTAGCCACATGGCAGTAACCCCTAGGGCATAGACTACTGGAGCTTGGCCTTGAGCCATGTAAGTGTAGCCTGGTTTCATATTGCAGGCAAGATTGAGGCAGGATCTTACCTAGAATATTTTAGACATCAGTGGGTAAAACAACCTTTTATGTCCTTAAAAATACAATGTCACTGGACTTTAGATTCATTACAAATAAATCTTAGGTTGTACCTTTAACTTCTTATAGCCTAGACCCAGGTAAGTATCACTAGCTACACCCAGAGGTAAGGGAAAAATGAAGAGGGCTCATCTTGGATCCCTTTAGATGATATTTAGACATGGCAGTGGTCTGTGGTAACACTAAAGATGGTATTCAGGGAACAGGCTCTGTCCTGGGATTCCTGCTTTAGAAAATGGACATTGACACTGTGGGTAAAATTGCAATATTTCCAGAATCTCTGCCCTGGCCTCAGTGCATCTCCACATCAATAGGTATTTCCAAGGGGTGGAGAGAAGTAGGCCATAGGCAATTATGAGGGGGAGCAAGGGCATATCTGCACCAGGGAGGGTGGGTGAGGTCTCTTCTCCTGCAGCCAGGTTGTGAGAGATGTGAGAGAGCAGAAGTGGATGCCTGCTTGTAAGAAATAAATGGATTTCTCCCACTTTATTTCTCCCTTTGATTGATTGCAGTTCCAAAGGTATTTTGCTCCAGGATTTTCCCCCAGAGTTACAGTTACTATTTCTTCCAGTTCAGCACTCAGTTACAAGCAAGTCTCTAAGCCCAGCAATCAAGGAATTTGTGACAATATAGTAAAACCACCTCATTAATTAATGTATGTATTTAAGGAGATATTTGAGGCAATGTAAATATTTTGTTTGTTTTTAAAATTTTGCCCACTGATTCTGACGTTCATCTGTGGATCTGGTCTGCAGCCATTCTTGCTAGGGTACTATGGTGATTTTCTATTCCCCTTATTCATATGTATTAATTATTTGGAATTTTTCTGCAAGATTATTTGTTCCTATCTTCCATTTATTCATTTATTTAATAATTTATTATATTAACATGGATTCCAGAATTCTTATTTTTCCCTTTGTCTACAATACAACATCATCGCTGTTTCTTTAACCCCACAAATTATCCCACTTGGTCACTGACAGCTCTTTCAGACTGGCTCCTGTGCCTTGACAAGCCCTCATCTTCTAGCACATCATTGTTTCCTGGCACTACAAAATGACTTACCTCATCTTGTGTTTTTACTACCCTAGTGGGAATCATGTGATGCCCCAGAATCAATCATTTATGAGGGGAGTTCTGGTTGGATAATGGGATTTTTAAAAATAAGTATGGACGCTGTTTGCTGCTACAAGAATATCGCTGTGTCTGTCTATGCTTTCTGAGTGGGAGAAGGAGCAATATTCATGTATACTAAGCCATGTGTACATACGATTCTAATTATCTTACCTATCTGCCTATGTCTGTCTATCCATCCATCCATCTACCTATCCTTCTATCATCTATCATCCCTCTCTCTCTATTAAAATAAACATGAATGTATACTGATACCTCCTACTGTAAATCAGTACTACAGGCTTTATTCTAACCTTCTCTTTTGCCTGTTTATAACTCGCCCACAGTGAGAAACCTGGTTCCCATTACCTATAATTTATTTACTTATTTGTTCAATCCTAGTATACACATAGCTTCAGAATTGCTAACCAGTACCTCTGAGAGAAAGAAACTTACCAAGTTGAGTACGGTGCTGCTGCCGTCCTTTCCATCCACAGCCCTCAGGTATCTGACTAAACACTGTGCTCCAGGGGGACTTGGGTGAGCTCCTTTCCCCCTCTATGCTCAGTGAAATCACGCTGTACATTTGTAAAGGTTTTACACTCCTTTACCACAGTCTGTGGTCCATCCTGGCATTCCCAACCTTCTGACTGTTGTTTGAAACTTGCCTGCCATAAAGTTCATTCTTTATGGTATATGTGTCTATGGGTCTTGACAAGTGGATGGAAGTATGTATGGATGCACCCAGAACAGCTCTTTCAGCATAAAAATTTTAACGAAAATGTTTTGGAGAAAGTACACGTCCAACCTTGTGAGAAAGAGCCCAGCACACAGTTGTGGATGGATCCCTGCTCCATGCCAGCACTTGCTTGGCTGAGAACGAGATCAAGGAATGGAGGAGGGCCTGATGTATTCATAACCCACATACAGGGGTCATTTGGCATTGAACTTAATTCTTTTATAATTTTACATCTTTGGACTTCAACCTAACTTAAGGGACACAATTGTTAATATTTGTGTGTTCCTTAAACATTGATTAAAAAGAAAGAGTATGTATTTAAATTTGGGCTATCTCCTTGTTGTTAGCACTTTTTATTGAGGTACCTTTATATTGTCATGCAATTTTATGGCTGAATTTCTGATGTCAGACAATATGGCTGGACATAATTTGGGATAGGAAACAAAAAGCAGAATTGAATACAAAGTGACTTAGAGGCTAATTTAGGCCCACTGTGTCTATGAGCATTACAAAATGAACCCCAACAGAGCAGTCTTTGAATTTCATGTTTTGAGATCTATTTAATCTTTTTAAATCTTTTTACTCCCTTGTGATGGTTAATTTGATGTGCCGACCTGACTGGAGCGACGAGACAATGTCGTTTCTGGGTGTGTCTGTGAGGCGTCTCTAGATGAACTGGAGACGGCAGACCTCCCTCCCCAGCGTGCATGGGTGTCGTCCAGTCCTGAACAGACAGAAAGCTGAGGAAGGTACAATGTGCCCCTTCTTTCCTGCCTTCCTGTTTGTGTTGGGGATGTCATCTCATCTTTTCTGCCCGTAGGTCTTCAGACTCAGACTCAATTATACTCCCAGCTTTGCTGGGCCTCCAACTTGCAGACAGCACTGGGGCATTCTCAGTCTCTATAATCACATGAACATGAACCAATTTTTCGTAATTCTCACAGTCAATTTCTCCATATATACATATATATATATACATATATATATATATATACATAGAGATATACATGTATATATATATCTAGAGATAGAGACAGGGAAGGAATGAGAGGAGATAGATAGCTAGAGCTTAGTTTTGTTCCCTGGGCAACCCTAGTCCCTCTACCCCCTCTTTCACCCTTTTCTCCCATCAGGAGGCATAAGTTTTGTTGAGAAAGAACAGGGCAGACACCTGTCCCTTGATCTCTCCTTCATTAATTTACACTTAGAGTCATTAAACTCAGGCCCCTATGTTGAAGGCCTTCTATCCCAGCACTGTCTGTAAAAAAGGTGGCTAAGTCCACCTAATTCTAGGTTTCTGTTCTGAAAACCACTTTTGGTTATAGACGGAAACAACGATTACCGCACCTCTAACAGTAACCGAGCTCCCTTTTTAATCTCCATCTTCTTGACTTGTTTATTTTTTTCATTTGGTTTTTAACTTTGGCAGGAGAGCAAGGATGGCTGGAAAGCCAGTCAGTCGTGCAGCACTGAGCGTGCTCCTCCATGGCGCCTGGGGCTGCATCCCATGGGACGGTGCTGAGAGGCCAGGGGAACAGGCCGCAGGGGTCGGCAGGGAGGGGGCAGAGCGGCCTGCCCACCGTGAGCTCTGCTCCTGGTGCGGTTCCCTTACCGGGCACTTGCAGTCTCCCCTGAGCAGATCCTCTGAAACACAGTGAGCCGGAGGCCTAGAAGCCAGCTGTCTAAGATGGTTCTTTGGGCCACCCAAGGGGATAGGGACAGGATATCCTGTCAGGATCTGCTATAGTACTATTTGAATTCTATTCCTGAGGAAACTGAGCCTAAAATATCTGAGTAACTTGTCTGAATCATAGAGCTTAAGAGAGACTAAGTCTTTAAACCTAGATCAGACTGAGACTCATTCCCACTGCTTTCTGCTCTATGTAACGTCTCTCCTAGGCTCTGCCTTATCTCCTGCTGCTGGACACTGCAGAGAAAAGGTGTGGCGGTCTCCTGGTGGGGGTAAACAGCAAAGGAATATCATAGAATGAGGTGGGAATGAGGAGCCCTGGGAAGCTGAATGCAACCGATTCTGTAGAATGCCACACTGCAGAAAATGAGCTCTGCCTATGCCAAGAAAATCTTAATGGAGCCCTGAGAGTTTCTCCTAAGTGAAGCTAACATGAAGGGATGCTAGTGGAGACAACTGTAAAAATCAGTGGGCTGACTGCTTTAGATGGTTTTTGTGTAAACTGAGCACATGCCTGTGTCTTCGGTCTTTGTACACCCAGCTGGCAGCTGGGTAAGTTGAGGAGGAGACTCTAGCTACAGTTGCTTTAGAAAACCAGAGCAGTGAGAAAACACAAATTTCAGCTGGGTTGCAGTGCTAAACTTGAACCATGAGAAGAACGTGTGGAGTTCCAGTAAAGAAAGCCCTTATATTATGGGGCTAAGCCTTGACTACTGTCTTTTTTCTCATGGATTGATTTTAAAGGGTTCCTTAACAGATGTGTCTCATGAGGTCAGAGTGAAAGAAATGCCACTTTGCATATATTTCTTATGACATAGCTCATAAGAAAATATTCCTTCTCGAGACTGATACCTAAGGATCCACGTGTGTACTGTGATTGGCTTTCATTTGCCAAAACCACCTGAGGACCCACAGGGTGGAAATAGGGGTGTCTAGGCATCTGGGCAGTTGAGTACTGAGGTTGAAAGGTTGAACAGGACTTAACTTACTAGCAAAGATTATAAGGAGATATTACTTTGAATAAGTCACTGAATCTTACTAGGAATTATTAGCATCCCACCATTTTAACAAGCAAATTTTTTTCTTTAACCAAATAGTAAAATGTTCATATTGGTAAATACAAAGAGAAAGAAAGAAAATAAGAATCGAGTCAACATGGTCACCTGATACTCAATATATATGTATATGTGAATATCATTCATGTAGTTTATGTTCATCTCATACATCTGTATGCATATCTTCTACACTGGAAAATATATGTGTGATTTTTTTTTATAATCCTGGACCCAAAATTTACATAAGTTTTGTAATTATTTTTAATCAATTATGTATGAGTGTTTTCTGCCTTAATTTTGTACTGGATACATATGATCTTACATGGCATATAGACAATAATTGAGACCATGCATATTAGGAAAGGCTTTGTTTTCTGATAACAAAGTTCATATATTTGATACTAATGTATTTCTTTCACATTTTTCTGCATTTTGCCTTTTTTTATTTTTTATTTTTTGGTAGTTGAATGCAGAATATGGCTTAACTGATTACTCATGTATATATCTAGTGAGTGAACAAGCAGCCATTTGCCAACTTGAAGATGAATAAGACCAGAAACAGAGAGTCTCACTGAGGGAACAGCTAGGGAATACACGGTTCAGAATAAGGATTAACTTCCAGAGGTGCACGACCCATCTAAGGATTCTTGCACTGACTTTCTGTCATCTTATACCTGCCATCCTGATACAATATTGCAAGTCTAGTATCTGTATTTGTTATTGATACTTTCTGGCATGTCCTTGCATGGTCTGAGCTTATATAATAACCTCTGCGATAGCAGGCCAATCTACAGACGTCACACACAGACATAAGTCTGAAGATGACATCCTGAGGAAAATGGGTTTCAGGCATCCTTTTCTCTTGAATGTCTTTTGCATTTCAACTGCAGGCTTGTCACACATCTCCTAGACAAGACCTCCCACCACAAGCCACTCACCTGTCTTCCTTTTTCTTTTCCAATGATTTGAATATATTATATATTATATTGTGGCTTTATGCTATTAGCTCTTTATAATTGTATGTCTAACTATTTCTCCCTAGTCATGAATGCCCACAACAGTATCTTTTCAGTTTGTAGGTATAAAATACAAATTTGCATTTATTTTCTCCTTACTTTCTTACATAGAACTCACATAAAAATATGATCTAGTTTTTAAATGTATATCTTAATGTTGCTATTAAATCTTATTTTATCAATATTAGGTTATTTCTTACTTTTACATTTTTACAAAAGCATTTTAAATACCACCCTTTGTTAGCTGACGTATTTCATCACTGATCACATCTTCCTTGTTTCTGAGTTTCTGTTGACTCATCTCTCAGCTAGAGTATGTGTTAAGATATGCAAGTATATGAGATTTTTCTAAAAGTGTGAGATACATAGTTTTCATTTATTTTTTATTTTTCTTTTAACAACTGGCTCGATACAGAAATATCTGGTAACAACATACTCAACACAAAGCTTTGTATCATTTTAACTATATTTAGTCATTTAGTGTTTTAAAATAAAAATCTGAAACTCTTCTGATTTTAAAATGTATTTGATGATTTATGCCTGCATCTTTATGGGACTTTTTTTCAGTAATACTAAAATTCAACAGTTTTGGTTTTATTCACTAAGTGTGTCTTATTAGGGAAGTTAATTTTAAAATATAGAATCTTTATAGAAGGACACATACTTCCCTTATTTATCTTCATAATTCTACTCTTTCTAATGACCTGTTCTTTACTCAGATAATTCCTATGCCACATGAGGAAGAGCCTCATTCTTTATCTTGTAAAATTCATATTTTTTCTTTCACAGTTTTCATTTTATTACAGAGGTGATACTGCTTATTTCATTGATTTGGATTTCACAGAAGTTTATCAACTATTCTTTATTTCTTTTCTGTTTTTATTATTTTGATATCCTTAATCTACAAATACATGAACAACATTGTGGTAACTAGACTCCCCCAATCATCAAGTCCCCACCACATACTCCATAACAGTCACTGTCCATCAGCGTAGTAAGATGCTATAGAATCACTACCGCCCACATTATGTGTGCTAATTGTAATGCCCCTTTCCCACCCTTATCCCTCCCTTCCCACCCATCATCCCCAGTCCCTTTCCCTTTGGTAACTGTTAGTTCATTCTTGGATTTTGTGAGTCTGCTGCTGTTTTGTTCCTTCAGTTTTTTCTTTGTTCTTATACTCCACAGATGAGAGAAATCATTTGATATATGTCTTTCTCCACCTGGCTTATTTCACTGAGCATAATACCCTCTAGCTCCATCCATGTTGTTGCAAATGGTAGGATTTGTTTTCTTCTTATGGCTGAATAATATTCCATTGTGTATATGTACAACATCTTTTTTATCCATTCATCTACTGATGGACACCTAGGTTGCTTCCATTTCTTGGTTATTGTAATAGTGCTGTGAAAAACATAGGGGTGCATATGTCTTTTTCAAACTGGGCTGCTGCATTCTTAGGGTAAATTTCTAGGAGTGGAATTCTTGGATCCAATGGTATTTCTATTTTAAGTTTCTTGAGGAACGTCCATACTGCTTTCCACAATGGTTGAACTAATTTACATTCCCACCAGTAGTGTAGGAGGGTTCCCCTTTCTCCACATTCTCGCCAACATTTGTTGTTGTTTGTCTTTTGGATGTTGGCCATCCTTACTGGTGTGAGGTGATATTTCATTATGGTTTTAATTTGCATTTCTCTGATAATTAGCGATGTGGAGCATCTTTTCTTGTGCCTGGTGGCCATCTGAGTTTCTTCTTTGGAGAAGTGTCTGTTCAGATCCTCTGCCCATTTTTTTATTGGACTATTCACTTTTTCTTTGTTGAGGTGCATGAGTTCTTTATATATTTTGGATGTCAACCCTTTATTGGATATGTCATTTATGAATATATTCTCTCATGCTGTAGGATTCTTTTTGTTCTATTGATGGTGTCCTTTGCTGTACAGAAACTTTCAGCTTGATATAGTCCCACTTGTTCATTTTTGCTTTTGTTTCGCTTGCCTGGGGAGATATATTCATGAAGAAGTCACTCATGTTTATGTCCAAAAGATTGTTGCCTAGGTTTTTTCATAAGAGTTTTATGGTTTCATGACTTACATTCAGGTCTTTAATCCATTTCAAATTTAGTTTTGTGTATGGGGTTAGACAATGATCTAGTTTCATTCTTTTAAATGTAGCTGTCCAGTTTTACCAACACCAGCTGTTGAAAAGTCTGTCATTTCCCCATTGTATGTCCATGGCTCCTTTGTCATATATTAATTGACCAGATATGTTTGGATTAATATCTGGACTCTCTATCCTGTTTCACTGGCCTGTGGATCTGTTTTTATTCTAGTACCAAATTGTCTTGATTACTGTGGCTTTGTAGTAGAGATTGTAGGTGGGAAGCAAGATCCCCTCTGCTTTATTCTTCCTTCACAGGATTGCTTTGGCTATTCAATGTCTTTTGTGGTTCCATATGAATTTTAGAACTATTTGATCCAGTTCGTTGAAGAATGCTGTTGGTATTTTGATAGGGATTGCATTGAATCTGTAGAATGCTTTAGTAGGATGGCCATTTTGACAATATTAATTCTTCCTAGCCAAGAACATGGGATGAGTTTCTATTTGTTGGTGTCCTCTTTAATTTTTCTTAAGAGTGTCTTGTAGATTTCATGGTATAGGTCTTTCCATTACTTGGTTAGGTTTATTCCTAGGTATTTTATTCTTTTTGATGCAATTATGAATGGAATCATTTTCCTGACTTCTCTTTCTGCTAGTTCATAGATAGTGTATAGGAAAGTGACATATTTCCGTGTATTAATTTTGTATACTGCAACTTTGCTGAATTCAGATATTAGTTCCATTAGTTTTGGAGTGTAGTCTTTAGGGTATTTTATGTACAATATCATGTCATCTGCAAACAGTGACAGTTTGCCTTCTTCTTTACGAATCTGGATGCCTTGTATTTCTTTGTTTTGTCTGATTGCCATGGTTAGGACCTCCAGTACTATGTTGAATAACAGTGGGGAGAGTGAGCATTGTTGTCTTGTTCCTGATCTTAGGTGAAAAGCTTTCAGCTTCTCACTTTTAAGTATGATGTTGGCTGTGGGTTTATCATATATGGCCTTTATTATGTGGAGGTACTTGCCCTCTATACCCATTTTGTTGAGAATTTTTATCATGAATGGATGTTGAATTTTGTCAAATGCTTTTTCAGCATGTATGGAGATGATCATGTGGTTTTTGTCCTTATTTTTGTTGATGTGGTGGATGATGTTGATGGATTTTCGAATGTTGTACCATCCTTGCATCCCTGGAATAAATCTTACTTGGTCATGATGCATTATCTTTTGATGTATTTTTGAATTTGGTTTGCTAATATTGGTTGAGTATTTTTGCATCTATGTTCATCAGGGATATTGGTTGGTAATTTTCTTTTTTGGTGGGGTCTTTGCCTGGTTTTGGTATTAGAGTGATGCTGGATTCATAGAATGAGTTTGGAAGTATTCCTCTTCATCCATTTTTTGGAAAACTTTAATGAGAATGGTTATATGTCTTCTCTGTACTTCTGGTAAAATTCAGCGGTGAACCCATCTGGCCCGGGAGGGTTGTTCTTGGGTAGTTTTTTGATTACTGATTCAATTTCATTGCTGGTAATTGGTCTGTTTAGGTTTTCTTTCTTCCTTGGTCAGTCTTGGAAGGTTGTATTTTTCTAGGAAGGTGTCCATTTCTTCTAGGTTATCCAGCTTGTTCGCATATAGATTTTCATAGTATTCTCTAATAATTCTTTGTCTTTCTTTGGCTTCTGTCCTGATATTTCCCTTCTCATTTCTGATTCTGTTTATGTGTGTAGATTCCCCTTTTCTCTTAATAAGTCTGGCTAGGGGTTTATCTATTTTGTTTATTTTCTCAAAGAACCAGCTCTTGGTTTCATTGATTTTTTTCTATTGTTTTATTCTTCTCAATCTTATTTATTTCTTCTCTGATTTTTATTGTGTCCCTCCTTCTGCTGACTTTGGGCTTTATTTGTTCTTTTTTTTCCAATTTCAATAATTGTGTCTTCAGACTATTCATTTAGGATTGTTCGTCCTTCTTTAAATAGGCCTTGATTGCTATTTACTTTCCTCTTAGAACTGTCTTCACTGTGTCCCACAGAAGTTGGGGCTTTGTGCTGTTGTTGTGATTTGTCTCCATATATTGCTTGATCTCAGTGTTAATTTGTTCATTGGTCCATTGATTATTTAGGAGCATGTTGTTAAGCCTCCATGTTTTTGAGAGCCTTTTTGTTTTCTTTGCAGAATTTATTTCTAGTTTTATACCTTTGTGATCTGAGAAGTTGGTTGGTACAATTTCAATCTTTTTGAATTTTCTGAGGCTCTTTTTTGTGGCCTTGAATGTGATGTATTCTGGTATATGCTCCATGTGCACTTGAGAAGAATGTGTGTCCTGCTACTTTGTGTAGATGTCTGTTAGGTCTATTTGTTGTAGTGTGTTGTTCAGTGCCTTAGTGTCCTCACTTATTTTCTGTCTGGCTGATCTGTCTTTTGGATTGATTGATGTGTTGAAGTCTCCTAAAATGAATGCACTGCATTCTATTTCCTCCTTTAATTCTGTTAGTATTTGTTTCACATATTCTGGTGCTCCTGTATTGGATGCATATATATTTATAATGGTTATATCCTCTTACTGGACTGACCCCTTTATCATTATATAATGTCCTTCTTATCTCTTGTTACTTTCTTTGTTTTGAAGTCTATTTTGTCTGATTCAAGTACTGCAACACCTGCTTTATTCTCTCTATTGTTTGCATGAAATATCTTTTCTATCCTTTCACTTTTAGTCTGTGTATATCTTTGGGTTGGGGGTGGGTCTCTTGTAAGCAGCATATAGAAGGGTCTTGCTTTTTTATCCATTCTGTTACTCTGTGTCTTTTGATTGGTGCATTCAGCCATTTACATTTAGGGTGATTATTGATAGATGTGTACTTATCGACATTGTAGGCTTTGGATTTGTGCTTACCAAAGGTTCTAGGGTAGCTTCTTTACTATATAACCATCTAACTTAACTCTCTTATTATGCTATTATAAACAGTGTGATGATTCTTTATTTCTCTCCCTTCTTATTCTTCCTCCTCCACTCCTTATGTATTAGGTGTTTTTTTTTCTATTCTTTTGTGTTTCCTTTGACTGCTTTAATGGATAGTTGATTTAATTTTTTGCCTTTAGTTAGTATTTGGTTGATCTGCTTTCTTTGTTGTAATTTTATTTTCTCTGTTGACATCTATTTAGCCTTAGGAGTGCTTCCATCTAGAGCAGTCCCTTTAAAATATCCTGTAGAGGTGGTTTGTGGGAGGCAAATTCCCTCAACTTTTACTTGTCTGGGAATTGTTTAATTCCCCCTTCATATTTAAGTGATAATCATGCTGGATACAGTATTTTTGGTTCAAGGCGCATCTGTTTCATTGCACTGAATATATCATGCCATTCTCTTCTGGCCTGTAAGGTTTCTGTTGAGAAGTCTGATGATAGCCTGATGGATTTTCCTTTGTAGGTGATCTTTTTTTCTCTCTCTGCCTGCCTTTAATACTCTGTTCTTGTCTTTGATCTTTTTCATTTTAATTATTATATGTCTTGGTATTGTCCTCTAGGGTCCCTTGTGTTGGGAGAGCTGTGGGCTTCCATGGTCTGAGAGACTATTTCCTTCCCCAGTTTGGGAAAATTTTCAGCAGTTATGTTTTCAAAGAACTTTCTATTCCTTTTTCTGTCTCTTCTTCTTCTGGTATCCTTATAATGTGAAAATTATTCCATTTGAATTGGTCACATAGTTCTCTTAATATTCTTTCATTCCTAGAGATCCTTTTATCTCTCTCTGCATTAGCTTCTCTCTATTCCTGTTCTCTGATTTCTATTCTATTAACGGTCTCTTGCACCTCATCCAGTCTGCTCTTAAGACCTTCTGTCGATTGCTTCCTTTCTGTTATCTCCCTCTGGATTTCATCCCTTAGCTCCTGCATATTTTCCTGCAGGTCCATCAGCATGGTTGTGACTTTTATTTTGAATTCTTTTTCAGGAAGATTGGTTATATCCATCTCACCAGGCCTTCTCTCTGGGGTTGTCTGAGTGATTTTTGACTGGACCAGATTCCTCTGCCTTTTCATGGTGATAGAAGTGGTCACAGGCATTTGGCCTGTGTGTCAGCTTGGAGAACAAAGTCCCTTCATGCTTGTTGGTTGCCTTGTCCTTCTGCACTGCCTGCACCATCTACCCACATACTGGGAGCAGTCTCTGAGTTAATCCCCTGAGCTTCCATGGGTAGGGCGGCCCTTGGGATAGCCTAGCACACTGTGGGGGGTGGCAAATGCATTGGGTGCATTATCTTGTGAGGACGGCACCCCTTCCTGCCTTCCAACCTTGCTCTGGTTTCCTCTTTCTATTCTGGGTCTATTCCAGTTAGCTGTGTACTGGGAGAAGACTGTGTGGTTGCTGTGAACAGAGCTGTTCTACGGCTGCTCTGCAGGTGTGGTGGGTCATCCAGTTTGCTTGCAGTGCTGGCTGGGGGAAATAAATGGCAGGCTGCTTATCACCATGAAGAGTTTCGGGGCTGTGTTACGTCACCCAGGGGGTTGATGTTCCTCAAGATTCCCAGTGTGCTGGGGTGAGTTTGCTGGGACGATTTTGTCCAGCTGTTAAGTCCTTGTCCATTTAAGACTTTTAAAAAGTGCCCACTTTTCTTTTGTTCCAGGGGAGCTGGCTGTGGGGACCTGCTCACAGTCTCAGTCTTGGATTTTACTTTTCTGTTTCTCTAATATCCAGTACACCATGCTGTGTGTGTCTGTGCTCCTGTTGCAGATTACTAGGGTTGGTTATTTAGCATCCCTGTACTTCTGTTCCCTCCCCACTCTGATTCTTTTCCTCCCACTGGTGAGCTGGTGTGGGGGGAGTGCTTGGGTCCTGCCAGGTCACAGCTTTTTTTCTTACCCTTTTCGTGAGATGCTGGGTTCTCGCAGATGTAGATGTAGCCTGGCTGTTGTACTATATCTTCTGGTCTCTCTTTTAGGAATAGTTGTATTTGTTGTATTTTCAAAAATATATATGGTTTGGGTGGAGATTTCCACCACCCTACTCACTCTGCCATCTTGAGCCCCTCCCTTCTTTGCTTATTTCTGCATTTTAAATTGAACATGATATTTTTGACCCTGTAGAGAGTATTTTAGTATCTGAATATTTCCTTTTTATGAATTCACAGGGGCTTTTTTTGAACTTGTGGTTTTTGTTTGTTTATTTCTAGGCAGGATGTGGAATTCTGCCCTGATTTTATTTTGTGTTATGTTTAACTTTAACTTTGACAAGCTCTCCTTTACTCCTGTTTTTTTTTTTTTTTCCAGGCATGACAATCTATGCCATGAAACTTACAACTTTCTGAGAGAAGGTAACCTGTCTCTCTTAGTCACTTTTGTGGCTATACAATATGTAGTATAATATATGATAAGTAATTGAAATGAAAAATAATATTATTAGAAATAAATGTTATGAAAAGCACAGGACAGGGACCTCCATGAGATCATTTCTCAGTGTGACTTATTATACACTTATGGGTGTGGATAAAGTGTTCATTCCAAGTGAATTGTCAACACATTGATCCACATGATAGTAGATCTGACTGAGAACACATACGTAGGATGTCTCAAATGGCAAGCAAAGGGCCCAGACCGATGAGAAACATAAACAAGTTGAGACCATGATTTGTTAACAACAGCAACATAATAATCAATTCTATTTGCTGTTTTTCTCCTCTAGCATTTGTGCTGTCCTACAGACACAACTGTAGTATTGTTTCAATGTAAAAAAAGGTACAAATGAATCCCAGAAAATACCAAATGCTAAAACTGAAATGGATTTTCAGAGGTACGTTAGATACAAATTAAGCCATCTAGAAATACAAAATATTACTACTCAGAACTGTTAATTAAAAAAATTAGGGATGAGTGAGACTATATAATTTTCATTCAGAATGGCATAGCTATCTAGAAATGATATGGCAAAAGCTAAGGGTCTGTTTCAAGGTTTTTATAAGATTTATAAATCAGATTTATGAAAATGTTATTACTTCCAGCATATCTTTAATCTTAATATATTTTTCTCCCTGAATAGTCTGATAAGACCTGCAAAAGTAATATAAGTTTTTGAAAGAGCAAATATTTGAGGGAATTATTAATATTAAATAAAATATATTTCTCAAGTGTATCATTGAGACATGTAATCTAGAGAATAACATTAAATTTAATATTCCCCATCCCAGTTCTGCAGGCATTACTGATCATATCCACAGCTCTGTGTAGGATTTCATATTAGTGAACTTGAATGGATGATAGGCTGTGTTTTTCATGTTGAATCTGATATTGTAGTGATGTTATTAGAACTTGATGAAGTGTATTTCCATACTAATTCAGTTGATAAATGTATTTTAGTCATGAATTTACATTTGGGTTCAATTTCTTTGGAACCATTCTCTATACCATTGCTTGCAGTGGCCTGCTAATCCCAACTAATACATCAAATATAGAAATATCCCATGGCAATCACAGAAATTTAAAGACAGAGTGATTTAGATGAGTTACCATGAGTCATGTCACCTGGCTGTGTGTCTTGTCGTCTCACAAAGTGTTGTGAGTGAATCACAGTTTATGGTGTTGAAATTCCATTAAATAAAATGATATAAAATTTTATTGCAATTGATTAGTTTTTCAGTTAAAAATTGAAAAAATTAGCAGGTAACCATTGTAATAGTTACCAGGCCAACACGCTCTCTCCTTGGAGACATAATAGAGAGATGATCAGTCATGAGTCTGTTTGGTGAGTATATACTCTGAGCAAAAAAATATATATATTTGTACATGGTTTAAAGATTCATAACATCACATTATGAAAATCTGATATAACTATGTATATCCTCAAAGTGGATAATGAAGCAGAGGAAATATTGGTGTCTGATTTTTAAGAGGAACATCTTCACAAGAGGATGCTTTTTGGGGTTGCTTCTTTAATAGTAATTTATCCTTGCTTTTAACTGGTGTGTTATTTCTCTTCATTTGTCAGTTAGATTATATGGTAATCCTTCCCTGGCCTCTAAATTAATCTTTATTCATAAGTTAAATGTAAATACTTATCATCCAATTTTTATATGTTCTATTGTTCAGTTACCAGAAGGAAATCTTATTATTTCCTATTTCCAAGTTATCAGGACCATATGTGTTTATGAAAACACGTGAACTGGGGTCAAGGAGTAGCATGTCATCTCTTCAGTGCATATCCATCAAGATAACTGGAAATTACAATATTTACAACACTCAGGATTGCTCAGTAAATATATAATCATATGTTAGTACGTCCTATGTAAGTTTTAACATTTTTATAGCATGTATAGAGATTTTATTCATTTATTCAATTGTCACCTATTTGTTATACCTCAGAACTGATATGAAATATTGAACATAACAATGAATCAATGCATATTAAATGTTCTCCTTTAAATATTTTTGTCTTATAGTTATGTATTTGAATTTCAACATTCATAAATTGCTTTATTCTGTGAAAATATCAGTAGAGATTAAAAATGAAAACAAAAATGTAAAGGAAATTCCAAATCCTGACCATTTTATGATTTCTTCATCCCTAAATTCAAAATATTTCTTTATAAAATTATATTTAAAGATTTTTCCAGTGTCCTAATTTGTGGCCTTGACATGAGGGATAATTGACAATATTCAATTATCATAGTGTAAATCTTTCGGTGTACTTTTCATAAACAACTATTTTCTGTATTTAAACTTCAATTGTCTGTTGGGTTTACATGGAAGGTAACCTGCCATTGTGAAAGCCTATGTCTTTATTTTATTATGTTGGGATCATTCAAAGTTCTCTTTCCCCTATGAAACATTGCCTTTCAAAGAGTGCCATGTTCACTCTGGGTGAGCAATTTAGGAGCTCCTCTGACCTTTAGTTTAAGTGTTTCTAGTATGGTGTGACAGGTCTCACACTCCTGGAATCTTCCCCTACCTACTGTTGTCCTGTATGTCTCTCCCATACTGGGGTTCAGCGCACCTTTCTGTGTTCTTTTAGCTTCGCTGGGGGATCCATGCTGTGTCACTCCTACAATGCCCTGTCCTTGGAGCGGTTCCTGCAAGTGGAGAGGATGTTCTACACTCTAGGGTTTCCATCTGGTTATTTTTTTTCTGCTACTTGGAACTACTTGACATTCACAATATGCAAAAGGCTTAAAAATAGAAAAATTATATACAAGAGCAGCACATAGCAACATTGTTTCTCTCAATCTCTTATCTCCCTATCATTTATCTTTCTATTTTGTGTGCATGGAGAGAGGGGTGATTTACTTCTCAAATACTGATTGAACTGAGTGAATCTTAACAATTTATAAGCAAGCAATGTTTTTAGTTACTAAACAAGGTTCGAAAATTGCACAAAAATGGATTTAACTTGCTGAAAGTAAGGATTGAACCTCAAGTCACTGTAACTTTAGTAATTGCTCATTGTATTAGTTTAGATGCTAACACCACAAGTATCGTGCATACTCTGATTTAATTCAAATTAAAAGTTTAATTGCACACACACAAAAACCTAAACCTATTACCTATTTCTTTCTCAGCTGTCCTACTATGGAGTTTATGAAGTGTGCTTAGCTCAGTGATCCAGTAGGGCCAAGGGGGCCCACCTCCAGGCCAGGGTGAACTCTGCACCTGGGGGCCACTGTTTCCCCACCCAGGCCTGAAGTTTCCTTCCTGGGGCCCTGACCAGCCCTGGCCCCAGCTGCCAGACAGGGCCATCAACTGGTAGAAGAGACTTGGGCCTCATGTGTGGGGTCTGCGGGCCTGGAGAACTTGGAGCCCCACCTTTAATCTGCTCTTCCCCAGGAGGCCACATCTTGTTAAAATCACTTATTATTTCCAACTTTTTTCTTGATTCTTTGGTATTTTTATATTGATAGTCATGTAATCTCTAAACAAAGTTCTATTTATTCTCAATGTATACATTTCACTTCCTTGTCTTCTCTTACTTCATTATCTAGGACTTCCAATATAATGTTAAAAAGGAATGGTGAGAGAGGATGTTCTTGCTGAGTTCCTGAGCTTCTGAGAAGTTTCTCAGCATTAAGTATGATATTAAATGTAGGTTTTGTGTAGATGTCCTTTAGCAAGTTGAAGAAGTTCCTTTATATTCTAGTTTTCTGTGGGCTTTTATTATGAATGGTTGTTGGATTTTGTCAAATGTTTTTTTCTCCATCTATTGATATGGTCATATGATTTTTCTTCTTTAGCTTATTGATATGATGGATTGCATTAATTGATTTTCAAATATTGAACCAGATGTGAATACCTGGAATAAATCCCATTTGGTTGTGCCCTATAGTTCTTCTTATATATTATTGGATTCAGTTTGCAAATATTTTGTTGAAGAATTTTGAGTATGTGTTGATAATAAATATTGGTGTGTGGTTTTCTTTTTGTTATATCTGAATTGTTTTAGTATTAGGGTACTGTTTGCCCTGTAGAATTAGTTAAGAAGTATTGTCTTTGCTTTTATTTTCTGGAACAGATTGTAGAGAATTGGTTTTGCTGCGTTCATTTTATCGTTGAAGATATTTACACATAACCAATAGAATAATTATGAGGATTATAAAAATTATATGTTTAGAGTGTTTATTGCATTGTTGGGCACTCCGTTAACAGTCAATAAACTGAATCCTTTGTAATAAAAACATTATTATAGCACTTGCTTCTGTTGTGGTTTATACTGGTAATTAATTTCTTGAACTGTCATTTTCTTCAATTTGGGATAAGAATTCGGAGTGTTTACTCTGGAGTCAGAAAGACAAATGGCCTCTTGACTTCAGCATTTACTGGTTGCTAGTTGTATAACCTGATCAATGTACTTAATCTCTTCAAACTTCAGTTTCATTTTAAAAGAGGAAATGACAATAATCTACCTCTAATGGCTGCCTAGCGGTTAAACATGAGATAACCCATGTGATAAGCTCAGAACACCAAAGGCTCTTAGGAAGTGTTCATCACACATAAGCTATAACCATTTTCTCAGAAGTAAGGATAAATAATCTTGGGGAGAACTTTTCTGAATTACCTCAGTTTTGAGATTTTTGTCATTTCTCCTTTGACTAAAGACCAGTCTCAGAACTTAGAACCTTGTACATTCCATCGAGTACAAGGGGACCTGAGAGTAGGTGGAGGAGGCAGGTGATATGAAGACTTTGTCATAGACTGTGCAAAGGGCAGGGATATGATACTGATGGTTCTGCTTCTGTTTGATCTAATTCTGAGAAGAAAGGCCTAAGGGTGTTGGCATTGTTTTTGATGCTCTCTGGTCTCACACTTCTATGCAATCACACCTTCTCTAAACAGAGTACACCCACACAAATGCAAAAGGGTCATAGTGATGGCAACGGAGATGACTGAGATTAGCATACTCTTGTTTCAAGGGTAGGAGAAAATGAGTTTGTGTTTATTAAGAATACAAAATAGGACTGTTTTCCTTTGAGAAAAATGGTAAAATTACTTCTATATATTTGCATATTGTTAGAACAGATGGTTGGCCCTAAATGTAATGTCCCTGTTTTCATACCCATCATTCTCTGTACACTCTTTTTAATCACACTGTCATATTTTAATTCTTTGTAGTTATATTGATGCATTTTTATATTTTATAAAACATATTTGCTGCAAAAGATACAACATGAATTAGAAAATAAAATATTTTTGGAATTGTATTTAACATGCACAAAATGTGAGGTCTGGATCTGTACTGTTGGAACTCAACCAGGAGTTGGGAGGGGTGCAAGTTGTAGCACTCCAAAATCTCATGACTATAGACTATCTATGGTTAAAAGAACATATGGGATGTGAACAGATCCCAGAAATGGGCTGCTTTAATTTGTCTGATGGTTCAAGTACAGTTGGACAATATCCATCATATCATAGATAAATTTTCACAAATGCCTAGGGTGCCTAAATGGTTTTCTTGGCTTCACTGGAGATGGATGGTAATTATAGATTTGCTTTGTTTATGTCACCGTATTCCTATTATGTTAATATATGTGTGCAAATTAGTTAGTAGTTTAAAACCTATACATACTTAAGGTACTATACAAGAAGATATGTCAAAGAAATAATCAATCCTCCCAAGTTTCCTTCGTATGCTACATCTATAGCTTTTCTTCTTCCTTCCTAATTACAACCCTTAAATAGAATTCGTGCCTCATATCGAATTTACCGAGTATCATAATTCCTCCAGGTGGTAAAGATACCTTGAGACAAGTGCTGGGCATAGAAGCCACAGGGCATAAATCTGCAAAGAAGTAAAAAGCTAACCTTTGCAAACAATATGGCTTCTCTCTCACTTACCAACTTTACATTTCCCTGTATGGCCCCGGAAGATGACTGGTTAGCCAGAGACGGGTAAGACTCCTCAAGGGAGGAACAACCTAAGACAGGCACAGTCGCAGGGGGGCCATCAGGTGAGAATTTGGGGATCAACAGAGGTGAGGCTCAGAACCTCACCCCCCCTGCTTTGAGAGAAATCTTCTGCATCCGTGGATGTCTTGATGCCCTTGTCTAGCCTGGATTAATACTTAGTCCATAGGCACACACCTGATCATCTGATCATCTACATTTGCCTTCTTACAGCACTAAACTATGTTTTCTACCTTTATCTTGCATCTACCTACCACTTCAGCATTTTATTAAAAATAAAAATAATAATAATAGTAGGAGAAATGGGGGATCAACATATAGATCAAGTACAAAAATCAAACGAATATTCATATTTGACCTGATTGTTTATAGGTCATATTGCATGATCAAAACCGAAAGTTTCTGTGATGACTGCCCTTGTACTGTTCACCATGTAAGAATTTATTCACTATGTAAGAATTCGTTCACCATGTAAGAACTTGTTCGTTATGCTTCAGAAGATTGGAGACTGACGAGAATTAGGCTTGAGATGGATTAATGATTGTACATTGAGCGTTGACCCCCCTATACTGAATTTTATTGTTGTTAACAACCATTTGATCAATAAATATGAGAGATGCCCTCTCAAAAAAAAAAAAATGTGAGGTCTGGAAAATCTCATTTTTCATAATTTTAGATTTGCCAAAATGGAAACATCTAGACAAATGAAAATCACTTTTCTTATTTGGGATGGTGGGAAAGAGAAATCAGGAACACAGCACTTAAGTGACTTTACCCTTCAATTCATGGTATCATTCTGTCATAATTTTTCATAGTGTCTTTCATTTTATTCTATTTTCAATTATTCTCCTTGGTTATCCAACAGACTTATACTGCCTTTCTTCATTGTCATCCATTTTTGTGTGTTCAATGTGTGTATGTCTAATTCATACTCCACAAAGTATTTTTTCACATGTGTATACATTTAGCAAGTCTATCAGTATTTTATGTTTCAAATTTACATTAATTGTCTGACCTATGAATATAATTCCATATTTTCACTCAACATATTTTTAAGATTTCTGTATTTATCTATACGTCATCGTAGTTCATTCCACTGAATGGTACTTCAGTGCATGTACATACCGCATTCAATTTGTTCATTCACTCAGCGAAAGCCACCCAAGTTTTAAAAAAGTTTTGCCCCTACAAATAACACTGTGGCAAATGTCCTTCTACATGAATCTTTGTGCAGCGATGAACACAAGTTTATGTGGAGTTCACACCAAGGGGTGTGTGTGTGTGTATGTGTTTATGTAAAGGCAATGAACATACGGAACTTTTTCATATGAAAGGATACACCAAATTCAGCATGCATTTGCCAATGACTAGAGATGGGAGTGTATTTAACTAAGGAGATTACAACTTGCCTAACAATTTTTTTAACTTTAATAAAAACATCTGAAAAAAAGATACAGTAGGAACAATAATAAATTCTTGGAAGTGTTTTCCTTAACTTTTGGTGTATAACTCAAACATCTTTAAGTATTTTAATGTTGAAAAAATGTATTGCTGCTTTCAATAAATTGATGACCAGAGCAAAAAAATTACAATACTCCAAACATATTGAAAAGTCCTATAGTAGGAATATGCTTGGCATGGCATTCATGTGCATGTGAAATATAGAGGAGGGCTCCAAAAAAATACATGAGTGAAAATATGCTTCCAAACATATTATACCTAAGTAAATTCTGGATGATTGAGTACTGATGTGATAGGGATATAGAAAAAAGTGATGTTGAAGGTATCAAGTTATGAAAAGTATAGAATTTTGGAAATTTTAGTAAACTCATGGAAAGTATTTTGCATTTGCAACAAGCTTTCTTGACATGATAGAGGCAAGTTGAAACTAAATGTTCAGCAGACAAAGTCCTGCCAGGTTCTTTCAGTCAATAGTGAAGCCTGAAGACATGGTTCTACTCTGCGGAGCAGTTAAAGCAGTCTGATACTAAGAGAGCTGAACTTCAGAAACACAATTCTCTTGCATAAGAAGACTCTTGGAAATTCCTGCCACTCTGATCAAAATACTTGGCAATAAACTTTTAACAAGGTTTATCTCAACAGGAAAAATATGTACTGTTCACTTTGCATTAACCTTGGTATAGATCACCCTTAGGGCTGGCCTTCTCCTGTCCCAGAAGGAGCAGTGACATACAAGAAGGGAAGCAGGAGTTCCTCTGCTAAGTGGCATAGGTCAGTCGCTGCCCTGTGGAATTGTTGTCTTCTTGATACTTCCATCTGTAAGAAATAAAGAAACCCAATGTAGAGTTACAAAAGATATAGAAAATGCTGAAAGTGGTGTTATCTTATTCATGTGCCGCAGCTGTAACTGAGGACTAAGCAGATCATGTTTGGAGCTTAAACGTGAGTGGAGGCCTCTCTTATTATGTTTCCTAACTTGAGTCTTCATTGTTGAGAATTTTGAGTTCTACTAGAAATCAAGCTTATCTGTCAAGGATGGGAGGACATTGGATGTAATAATTCTTTGACTATTTTTACCTTGAGTAAAACACACAGGGCTTTCTTGGAATAAAATATAGATTGGTAACTGTACTTTGGAATTCTAGTTCCTTGCTGAAAGTCATAAACTAAATAATTTATTAAGTTAGAATCTGATAAGGAAAAATGCATCTCCCTGATATTGGCAATGTTTGCCCAAACTGGCAGTATCTATATGGTAAACTAAAAGAGAAATTCCCTTTTTCTTTGAGAGTCACATTTATTTCTTTGGAAATGAATTATCAACCAAATACAATTAGGGATCCTGGAGGAGAGTAGTAATTTGGCCTAAAGCTCCTCAGCCTCCCAGGTGTAATCTGAAAGCAGTCCCATTCACGGAGGGCAGGGGGAGACTCAGGAAAGAGGCAGGCACTCCAGATGGGCAGATGGCAGGGGTAATAAGCAAGGAGGCTTGTCTTGGGCAGCCACAAGATGAGATCTCTCTACCCACCCTCCAGAATCTTAAAAGTTTATAAAGAGGACTTAATGGGGTTCCATCACATGTACAATCCAGAAGGTCCCAGCATCACACCACTCTCTTAACCATGTCCTTGGGGAAGCTTCTGGGAGCTGGGGTGGCAAGCAGATCCTACCCTCCAAGGACAGGGGTGGGCCGCCAATTGCTGGAGTCCAGTTCATGGGTGCACTGATGCTCACATACTCTCAGTGACCTCAGTCAGCAGTCACACTGGCAATATTTCACATCTGATGTGGTGGGATTCTAGAGCAGGCAATTCAAACCAGGGGTTAGTTGAAGTTCTCCAGTAAGAGAATTCAGGCCATTCAAAACCGGTAATTCTCCCTTTATTCCTGTTTCTGTTCCATGCCTCCATAACAAGCACCCCAGAACTTAAAAAACAACAGTTTTATTGTATTTTGTGGATTAACATTCCAAGCAAAGCTTAGACTCCCACTTCACATGGTGTTGACTGGGGTTACTTGATGTAGGTACTTGGTTTGACTTTAGATCCAGGGAATCTGGGACAGCCGGAGGGCTGGGCTCAGATGGCTTCCTCCCTTTTTCCAAATGGCCTCAAGGCACCAATAAACTAAGACAAAACCAGCCAGTCTACTTAAATCAATATAGTGTCCACTATCCGCCCCTATTCCAGCTAGTCCAGCCCTGGCTCAAGACAAGGGGAATAAGACCCCATCTTACCATGGGAAGAGTGTCAAAGGATGATGCATGGTCATCTAGAATTTGCTCTTGCTTTGTCATTAGAAGCATAAATGGATATTCTACAGTCCGGCAGTCAAGGTTGCACTTGAAATGCAGAACAATTCCAGGTGGCTAGCAATGGTTGGAAGGGAAAAGCAGCAAATGGGTATAGAAGACTAGCTTTCGATTCCTGAGTCAAAGTCAAGCTTATCCCCAGCTCATACTGAACAGAGTGGAGGGCAAAGTCCCAGAATCCACTTCTACTTTTCCTTTCAAGATAATGGAGGGTTACAGGGTTAAAGAAATTAAGGAAGTTGAGGATAATTTGAACTGCAGATATACTCACATTTTAGATTATTTACAATAATTCAATAAATACAGGGTCTTATCCTTGATAAATATAATAACCAGAAAAAATCTATCAGAAATGTGATTCTACCCTGAGACATAAGCAAGGTTATTTCATCCATTTATCTGCAACATGACATTATGATCAAGAATTCAGAGTATGGAAAAGAAATAAAGGCTAATGTCATAAAACAATGAAGTAAACCATTTGCTGAAAACCTCAGTAGATGTTCTGAATAGGTGACTGGACACTGCTGAACAGCAAATTATGAAGCTCAAGAATTAAACTGAATAATTGACTCAGGATGCAGCACAAAAGTCCAAATTTGGAAAAGAAGGTAAAAAGATTCATAAGCATGTAAGGGAGGTAGAGAAGGGAAAAATAGATTGAATAATGGAGAAATAGTGTGATAATAAATTACATCTAATAACTTATCAGAACATCTTCAAAAGGGATTGACATTTGCTATATAGGATAGATTAAAAGAAACTCATACATAGAAAAATTGTAGATAAATTTCCTAATGTTATTTATAGAGAAGTATTCTTAAAACTCCAAGAGTGATGGAATAAATATGCAAACTAAGGAACAGGACTCACATCGACATGAGAAGCCAGCCTGGCTTACCACCTGTGCACCATTAGCCAGTTCACCTAATTTTATGGCTCCAGATTTCCTATCTGTAAAATGAAGATAATAATTACTTGTCTTATTAGACTGGATAATTGAATTAGGTAATATTTATAAAATTATTAGAACAGTGGTACACAGTGCTAGCGTGTTGTGATTGTTAGTTTTTGATATTATTAGCAATGCTGCCTGTAATAGGACTATAAACCACTATTTGAGAAGTGTTTAAGTAAATTAGTGTTTAGTCCATAACAGCCAAATGATCATTCAAACTTGAAGATGATATAGAGATCTTTCAGACATTTAAGGACTGAAGAAGTTTGTTACCTACAGACTTTCTTTGAATGACTGCTAGAGGTGTATTTCAGAAATCCGAGAAAAATAATAAAACTATGTAGGGTAAGGGAAAAGCACGTGCCAATGGTGACCTAGAAATAAGTAAACTGTGTTGGTGCCTAAATAAGAAAGGGTGTTAAGGTAACTACTTCACAACAGAGAGACACTGACCTTCCTGAAGTTACCATTAGTAAAGGTAGAGGAGCTAGTGAAGATGGAAGGATGTAAATTTAATATGCTAAATTTTAAAAATCTTATTATGGAGTACAAGAACTGGATTTTGGCTTAAAATAGATATTTTCTAGTACTTAAATGAAAGCCAAAATTTTCTGGTTAGAATAAAAACCTAAGTAGCCCAAACACCATTAAAGAACATCTACCCCCAAAAGAGCACCAGGCCAGTTTCATAATAGATGTCTACCATCTGCACCCTGAGGGGATGGATGAGTTCCCTCTGACGCTGTCCCCAAGGCACACAAAACAACCTGCTGATTTCATATTAGGAGTCTAGAGCAACTCAGCTTTCAAATTCAGAACAGGACAACTTATGAAAAGAAAACAGAAGGATAACATCTCTAAAATAAACATATACCAAACATTGTAATATTGTATTTCTGTGTATTAAAAAATTATACACGAATGAATTTAACAAACCAAGAATTATTCTTTGTCATTATGAAATGAACTGATGTAATTTTTACATTAACAAATCACATAAGAAAAAATCCATTTACTATGTAGTTGCATAAAAAATTGATAAGTTTAAACACATATTCACTTTTTAAATGTCTTGGGACTCAAGGAATAAGAGTAAATTTCCTTGATGTATTAGCAGGATTGACCAGGAAATACATAAAATATCAAGAGTTATCATGAAATATCATGTAACCCTATTATCATCAGAAAGGGAAAAAATTCAAGAAATTACATTATTAAATGTAACGTTAAGGTGTTTGGGGGCCTTTATTAATATAATTGGTGAAGATAAAAAGGCTGAGATGTAAAGGAGATATTACTTGTGCCACTGCTGGTTTTAAAAGGCAATTACACTTCCCCTCCTCTTAGAAATTAAATATGGCCAGTTTGTGCTGAAATACTAGTAGAAGTGATTTTTCTCACTTCTGTGACTGAAAATATTAAACGCCGATATGCTATTTGTCATGTTTCCTTGACCTGCAGTAGTAAATGTGAGCTAAGTATCGATATTATGATAACCCAGAGCTAAAGAAGTCTGGGTGTAGGAATCACACATGAAGTCACCTGCTGTGGATCATCATCCAGACTCACAGAGACATTTGGATTAATGAAAAATAAACTTTGTTTTTTTTGCAGAGAGCTTGGGGTCATTTTTATTATAGAAAATAATCTCATTGAACATGACTAGTATACAATGCATAAAAGTTGAAAGGAAAGATTCAAGTTGAACTATTTGGAGGAATTATGATTACCTAGGAAAAGAAAAGCTAAACTTACTTTTTTTTAAATTATAAGAGTTTAGGAAGGTAAATAGAACTATGATCAAAGCCTAACACTCTATGTGCAAAACTCAAAAGTTCTCTATGTAAAAATAAACATGATTCACAAATATATTAGAATAAAAATCCCACTCATAATATAAATAACAACAACAAAGATAAAATTATGACAGATACACATATACAGAGAGGGCAGAAATAAACCTTGCAAAAGTTAAGTGCACTTTACATAGAAAAGTTTTATGTTTTTACTGAAGAACCCAAGATAAGATCTGACTAAATAAAGAAAATATTCAACATTATAAAGAAATTGATTTCCCAAAATTAATTTCTAAATTCAGGGCTATACAGACTTTTAAACAGTCTGTATAGATGTTATAAATGAAATCATTATAGAAATTTATGAAAATCACCATGGATGCAATCGCAAATTTCCTGTAAAGCCACAAACATACCGTTTTTGCCAAAGCAAATTTGGAAAAATAATCACAAAGAGAGAGACATGACCTAGCATATGTTAATACATATGATAATTTTAAAAAATAATCCCTTGGTTTGTAAACATTTGCTTAATTAGTGAAAATTTATAAAGGAGAAAATTAATGTATACATTTGATTTTACTTAAACCCACTGTAAATTAAAACAGACCCTATACAAAGTGGAAAGATAATAGAGTAAGAAAAAAATATTTGCAATATAAAAAGGAAAATCTAAAAACAAAATTCCTTAATAAGAAAAATGACAGAAAAAGCAGTCGTCATAACAGGAAACATACAAATTGAAAATAGGCTCATTACATTAGAAACATATTACATTGTTCATAACATTGCAGTATTAAATTTGTAGGAAAATGTTTTTATTTAATATTCAAATAATAGCAATATGAATTGGCACAACACAAACCTTTCGGAATATGCTTTCATAGCATAATTTAATCTACTTACTGTGTATGATAAATCTGGTTCTTTAAAAAGAGCAAGAAACATACAACATATGTATCCTATTTATATAAAGCCCATCAAATTATTTCATCCTATATATTTTCTATGAATATACATATGTCTGTAGAGAAATAATTTGTTTTCGGTCTGAAAAAAATAGATATCAAACTTGTACTTTGGGATATCAGGAAGGAACTAGCATTCCTTTTCAAAGGGGGTTTATTCAATCTATAAAGTGGTAATTATTTAGTAGGAAATAGATGAATGCTTGAATAGATGAATTGATGTATTCAATTAAAAATTAATTTTAAGAAACACATACATATGAGGAAAGATCATAAAGGCACCAGTGTTCAGATGTTTGATTGTCAAAGATACAAATCATCAGGTTCATGTGAAAGTCTAAGTAAGGCACCATGTGTTTTGATAATGAAACCATGAAGTTGAGAACAGAGGAAATTTGTTCTTCATCAGAGAAAGTAGATAGAATGGACAAGGCAAAGACACTTTTTAGTATGGGGTGAAGGAGAAAAATAAAGGCAGAATGGTCCTGATTGTGGATCTGGCCTTCAAAAGAGGCCTTTGAGGATTGCTTTCTGTTCCTGAAGGTCCTGATAAGAGCTGAACTGTCATGTGTGTGTGTGTGTGTGTGTGTGTGTGTGTGTGTGTGTGTGGTAGTTAATTATGTGTCACCTGAAACTAACCCTCTGGGGCCTGAAGAGAGCAAAGGTGGAGAAGGGAGGAATTCACGTCTTTTTCTCCCTGCCTCACTGTTGAGCTGGGACATCTCATCTCATCTGGATTTGCACAATCTGCTGCCCCAGTTCTCAGGGTTTTGGACTCAGACTGCAATGCACCACTGGCTCTTCCGGGTCTCCAGCACGCAGATTGCATTCATCAGACTCCCCAGCCTCCATAAATGTGTGAGCCAATTCCTCATGATACAGAAAGTCTCTTAATGGCTAAACATTGCCAATACAATGTAAAATGAGAAAATGGCCTCATGGACTTAACCTCCTTGCAATGAATTTTTCTCATGGAAAAAATAGGATATAGGGTTAAAACACATAAAACTCTTAAAATAATACCTGATTGTGTATGTAATATACGTTATGTAATAATAATAATATTAAGTACTATACAGGCGTCTAAAATTAGGAGGAACAGAAGGGGTGAGAAGAATGGGAAAGGGAGAGAAAAAATGAAAAACTATCAAAATTTTGATGTAGGAAGATGAAGAGCATATGAGAAAATAGAATTTGAGGGAATAATTAGTGTGGTAAGAGGGAATAAAAATACGTCAATCCAGATCACATTTCTAAAAACTTAGTGACCTCTACCTTTAGCTCTGACATGTAAAGGGACTGGAAGTTGTCCCTGATTTACAAGAGAAAAAAGAAAAAACTGAAAAATCAGTACATTTTAGATCCTTCAGAGAATTGAGATCAAAGGACAAATTGCCACCCTATTGGAAAGATTTTTCCTCTACCCTCTTAGGTTCTGTGCCTGGGCCTGAGAACTAACTGACAAAAGACAGATTGCCAGGAGAAAGGCATACATTTTATTTTATGTTAATATTGTGCATACACAGAGGCCTTCATATAAAATAAATGAAGACCCAAAGAAGTGGATAGTCCTGTACGCTTACATAGTGTTTAACAAAGAGCGATAAATTGTGGAGACACAAAAGAAAAAGGAAAATGGCTTTTGTGATGGAAGTGGTAAACTTTGGGAAAAGAACTAGGATGTAAATGGAGGAAAGCAATGGAAGAGAAAGAATATTTTAGTAGCATTGTTTGTACAGGTTCATCTGCTCTTCCTGGTGGAAGGAGGGCACATTTCTCACAGGGAATTGATGACCCGCTTTAAAGCCGGAAGGTGGAGAGCCCTCCCTGCATCTGCTGTTCCTCCAAGGCCTTCAGTTCAAAGTAATCAATATGCCAAAGTGATATTTTGGGTGGTGTGTTCCGATTCTCTTCAGCCTCAAATTGGAAGAGACAGGTACGTGGACATAATCACAGCTAAGCTCAGCTTACCCGGAGCAGAAGGCACTGGATGGACCCACAAACTATTAGGAGCACTTCAGTGGTAGTTTTGATTAATTGCCCGAGGAGGAAAATTTGATGAAGGGTTCACACATTTTGGGGAATTTTTTCTCCAGGAATCCCCCCAGGTTCTCAAGATGAAGATATGAGAAAAATCCCTTGCCTTCCAGGTATAAAGAGGAGAAAAACAACCATTTTGAAATGTGCTCAGAATATTCTCCATTACAATGACCTGCTCTCCGCGGGAAACTGCTTTACCAAAAACTAACCCTTACCTGTGTGAAGAGTCGTTAGTCAATTTATGACTTTTCTATTCTTCTTATTTCACCCAAGAGGAGAAGGAAGAAAAACTAAGAAACCCTTAGAAGGTCACAGCTCATAGACGCAGCCAACTGAAAGAATGGGGTGTAATTACTTTGTTATAGAAGCTCCCCCTCTACACACCTCACCTCCATATTGACAGGTTTTCATGAAGATAACAGAGGATTGCAACAGAAAGAGCTACAGGACAGAGACTCCAGTAAAGAAAGAGATCTGTGAAAAAAAAACCCCAATCTCATTAGGGAAGGAAAAAAAATAAGAACATTGGCGAAAACTGAACCCTTTAGCACTTACAGCTCCAGTAAACATTAAACACAGCCCAATTCCTAGCAGGATCACATGAAACCCAAAACTACCTACCTGCTTACTGCTATTCCCATGGCTAGACACATCATGCCTGGCTTTCAACAAAAAATTCACAGGGCATACGAATGGGAAACAAACAAACAAACAAAAAAGACAATTTGAAGATACAAAACAAGCATTAGAAACACATTTGGCTCTCGTGGATGGCAGAGTTATCAGGTAGGGAATTTAAAATAACTATAATTAATATGTTAAGGGTGCTATTGGAAAAAGGAAACAACTTGTACACATGGATAATGACAGCGAAAAAATAGAAACTCTAAGAAATCAAAGAGGAAAAAAGGAGTAAAATAAATATTTGAAGTAATAGTGGTCAAGACTTTTCCAAAATTAATGGCAGGCACCAAGGAACTTCAGAAAACACCAAGTAGAAGAGACACCAAGAAATCTGTTAATAGGCATATACATATTCTAACTGCAGAAAACCAAACACAAAGAGAAAATCTTAAAAGAAGACAGAGAAAATGAACATTTATAGAAGAACAGGGATAAAAAATATATAGATATTTTACCAAAAACCTAGGGAGCAAGAAGAGTGAAGTACTTAAGTATTGGAAAAGAAAAAGAAAACTACAACCCAGAATTCCTCAGCCTTTGAAATTATCTTTCAAATGTGAAGAAGAAAGAAAGACTAATTTAGTGATGTGAGCAGTGAACAGGGGATATTTTTTAGGGAAGTCGAACTATCCTGTATGATATTAAATGATGATTACATTATGTTAAATATTTTTCAAAATCCATGAAATTTGACAAGACAAAGAGTAATCTTAATTTGTGAAAATTAAAAAACAAATTGTTCAGGAGGTCCAGGGTCCCAGGAATGAATGCAGACTGTGCTAAGAGACTCCAACTGCAGTACAGATGTATTAAACAACTAAAGGGCTGAAGGAATAATGTGCCGACCTAAGTAATTTAGGAAGTGGCTGGTGTCTGTGAGACTAAAATTAGAAGGAAGTCCACACACATGCTGTACTCCAGTAGGTAAAGTTGTTTCTCACAGGTGTATGGATTGACAATGAGATTGCTATGCATGTATGCTGGAACTGAACTATTTAGCAAATGATGACAGAGGATAGGAGTCAGAGTGAAAATTTGCAAATATAGATTGGAGTTGGACACATCAATAAGAAATACTTAACTTAATGAAGAGACAGGTGACTCCATACAGAAGTACTTACTAATATGTGTATATGCACAGGTTAGAATATACACACAGAGTTCTTTGCCCTGTCAGCAGAGGGTGCCTAAAAGAAATGACACTACCAGCCGCGAGCACCCCTGCTGCTGACTAGCTCTTGCTTTTGAATACCATTCTTTAACAAAAAGGAACCAAGGTTCTTTGGAAAGACGGCTGCCTCTGATCAGGAAACATGCAAGAAGAGTCTGAAGCATCCTATAGTTTCAGAACGTAAGGCAGTGCTCAAATACATACACGTGTACATGCAAACATTCATGAATATTGATGGAAGTCTATCAAAAGAGGCAGAGAAGTCAACTAAAAGGACTCCCAATGGCCAGATCTGGGCAAATTGAGTAACAAAATAATTTAAGTAGTATTGGATAATAAAGTATAAATAAACATTTATGATCTGTGCTTATAAAAACAAATGACAGACAAAATTAATAAATGTGGGAAAGAGCCAAATCTCCCACGCAAAATAATTCCAGGTAAATCATGTAGATATTCAATCTTAAAGGGGGGTGGGCAGACCTCCTCCTTGTGTGCAGACCGCGTGTATTTGACTTCCTTCCACAGAGTTCACTATGGAAAGGGGAAGAAAGAAACAACAGTGGTGGAGAAATCTGACCAATCGTTCCTCTGCCAAGTGATGGAGCTCTACAGCGGTAGTCATGAATCTGGTCAAGTGTGCCAACTTGGTATGTAACGAGGGTGGCAATTTACCTCTGTGGTCCTCCTCCCAGAAACTCTAGCCCACTCTAATCCTGAGAAAATAACCAGACAAATTCCAAAAGAAAGCATACTATAAAACGCCTGACCAGGACTCCTCAAAACTACCAAACCAAGAAAAGCCTGAGAAAATGTCACAGCCGAAAGGAGCCTAAGGAGGCGTGACAAGTAAGTATAATGAGGCATCCTGGATGAAATTCTGGAGAAGCAGAAGAATATTTGTTAAAATAAAGAACCTTAATACATTATGGGCTTTAGTTAATATGTCAATATTGGCTCACTAATTCTGACAAAGGTACTATACTAATGTAACAGGGGAAACTGTGAATGTGCACAGAGGGTGTATATTAAAACTCTACTATCTGCTCCTGTTTTTCTATAAATGTGGTACTGTTTTAAAAAATTGTCTATTAATTTTTAAAAAAATAAGTGGTGGTCACATGCCCTCCAGGGGGGCTTAGAGTTGGAGAATGATGAGTAATGAGGGAGTGTCCTGAGCTGTGGCGTCAGGAGGTCACCAGTAATTTCTGCAAGTATATTGTAGTTGACATCTGGTATGGGAATCAAAAGAGGAAATGAATGGTTGGTACAGACAGGGTTTTGTGTCACAGAACAGGATTTCACGGGTGACATTTGATCTTACTTGCTTCCAAGTTTACTTATCCACGTGGGCTGTAAACTTCCTGAAAGCAAGGAATTACACAAATTGTAATTCTGTGTGGAAGGATGGAAGTACCCTACAGTGTTATTTGCACATATTATACATATAATATATATTTTTCAACATGTGAAAATCATGAAATGAAAAAAAAATATGAGAAGTAATCAAAGGGTTTCAAGGAACATTAGATTGCTGACTTCACAGGAAGCTGTTCTGAGCTTTCTTTAAAGTAATTTTTGTTAAAATAATTTCATGCATATATCCATTTTGTATGTTAGATATTGATAGTTCTGTCTGTGAATTTTTTCACTATTGCTGGAACTCAGGGCTGAACACAGGCCTTATGTAGCAATACTTCAGTAACATAGGATTATTGTCATTTTGTGAATATGTCTTTTTTGTTTCCCAGCACACTCAGAAGACAGGAATGGGGCTGAGAAGATAAAAATCTAGAAGGAATAGACTGGAAGACTAAAACTTCTAAAAAATGAGCGTAAATAGTAACTCATCAGAAATAATTTAAATATCATAATGTGTTTCTTTCTTTCCCTATTATAGAAAAAACAACCCCAAACACCATGAAAGCATGGTATTAATGCCATTTCTTGCCAATCTAACTATGTTAGGAGAGAAGCAGCCACAGAGTAGACTAAGGAAAGTCTCTGACAGAATATTCTGTGTAATTCAGAGCAGTGTCTGTGACTGATAGGCTGTGGGTCTGTGATCTTAGTTCTTTGTCAAAGGATAATTTTAAAACATTCAAGTTTGAAAGTATAAATGTTCTGTAACTTCTGTTATTCGATCATTTTTCATCTTCTACATGTAGCATTTTAAAGCTAAATTTAATAATGGTGAAAGTCAGCTGATATTAATTACGCTTTTTAAATCATGAACAGTTTTCTAAGATACTTTGGTGTCAATCAGGAACTCAGTTTAAGAATTAGCTAATATTATATTCATAATAATCGCTGCACCCCCATAGAAAGACATTTTACTCTGGTATCCATATGTATATCATATAAGGTTATTATAATGAAAAAGTGGGGCAGATATTTTTAGTAAAATTTTTATGCTTCTAAGTAAAATCAGTACAGGACAGTTGTTTGACAAGGACATATTATCCATGCAGATTACCAGCTGCTTTAAAGGACTTTAATATTCTGGTGAGTTCAGTAAATATAAGAAAAAAGAGATTGAAATATCTTACCCTGGATTTAAAGATTCATGTGAATCATCCACTTTAAAAAATATTTCTGTATTGTATTTACATACAAATGGAAATATCCCAACGTGGTATGCATAATATTGAAATCTCTTCATTTATAAGATTTTAGTATAATTATATGAAGTTGACAATCCTTAATATTTATATAACAAGTTATCTGATTTTATAATTGACTAAAAAGATATTTTGGTAAATAACTCCATGATAGGAGAGGCATTAATAGAGAGGAGTGATCAATATTCATCAAAATAATTTTGAATAGTGGAGAACAGATTGACCAAGGATAACTTACTTTTCTGTCAGGGACAATTGAAACCTGAGTTTTGTTGGGAACTAAAATTCGTGTGGTTGAGCACCTGGAAAGGTGGAGAGCTGGGAGGTGCCAGGAACTTTAGCCTGGACTGTGGCACAGATGACGGGAAGAGGGTTTCAAACGATCCCACGGGGAGAATCTGAGCCCCACACCACACTACACCTGTGGGCTCCACTCCCCACAGCCAGACACCACCACTTTCTTTCCAGCATAAAGCTGGAGATTTACTTTCTGGAGAGATTGTACCTTTCACTTATAATTCTTTAATCATGTTGAAGTTAAAATGAATAAGAGGCAAGAGATAGGAATCCATTTTTATTTTTCCAGGGTTTCTCCACACCACTTATGAGTATATCTGCCCCTATTGAATTATGTCATCTTCAAGATGTATTATTTTCATGCACACCTGGACCTGTCTCTAAGCTATCTTAGTTTGATTTTCTCTGAAATATCTGTTATATTCCATTATCTCTGTTGCAATGATAATATGCATTTTTTAATGTCATAGCTTTAAATTTATTTTAAATCTGACAAGTCATGTTCCCTATTTTTCACTGTCTTCCAGGTTACTTAGCTATTTGTGGATCTGCCATGTGTGTGTGTATATATATGCTTCAAATTCTATACATACACTTTACAAACACATATGTAAGGCCTACTGAGATACTCAAAATTTATTTAATTGAGATTGTATTTATAGATTAATTTTCCAAGAATTTACATTTCAATGAAAATACACAGTGATTACTGGAATTACTTCATGTATTCATTTCAATTGCCATTTACTTTATTGCACTTGAAAAGTCTTCTCTGTGGATTTCATCCATCTTCTTGGTTAATAACTTCCCAGACACTTTATAATTCTATTGCTCCCCTAAGCAGTATCTTATGTTTTCTGAATTAAAATTACCAATATACATTTTTACAGTTAAAGCAGTGGAAACATTTCTGATCTCACTAATCAGTTCGAAGAGGTTCTCTATCATTTATTTTTTTGTCAATTAAATAGTCATCTCCCCCAGGATGTACAGACCTTATTTGTTTTTCTTTATGACACTGGCCAGGACTTGCAGCACGCTGCTAAATAATAAAGGAGATAAGGACATCTGGTATTGTTCCTAATTTTTAAGGGAATGCCTATATTGGTTCCCTTCTAAGCAGACAATTATAGTTTTGGGCTTTTGTCTATTATCTATTTATTCATTATCTATCTATGTGTATCACTATCATAATAAAATCTATTCAAAGCTAAGGGAGATCATTATCCATTCTTTGTGTAAATAAGGTATAGAACACAGATAATCAGGTGGCTGTTTTTGTTTTGCATTGATAGAAATAATTGTTTCTTTTTAAATAATTAATGTGGTGAATTCAATTTCTGATGTTAAACCATCTTGGAATTTCTGGGATAAACCTTATTTGATTACAATGCATTATATTTCATTTTCTGTTGTATGTACTTAGCAGCTAATATTTTATTTATGATTTTTGTATCTATATTCTATTTGAAATTATAATTATATTCTACTGTCATTACCCTTTTTTAGGTTACACTATATTAAAACAATGGAAACTAGAGTTCTTTTCTACTTTCTATGTTGCATAAGATAGGAATTTTTTTTTAATTAATAAGTTTTGCCTACCACTCATCAGGGTCTGGGGATTTTAGGGGTAAGGAGAAGTTTTCAATACCATTTCAATTTATTTTTATTGGTTTATTCAAGTTCTATAGGTGGCTTTGTGCCAGCACTGACAATATATACGTTTCTAAAACTTACTCATTTTATATAGGTCTTCAAATTTATTAATGTCCAGTTGTTGATAATATTGTCCTGTGGTCAATGCTCTTCTGTCTGTAATTATTTCCTCTTTTCATTTAGACATTCCCTTGTGTACGCCACTTACCTCCCTCCCTTCCTTCTCCTTTCTTTCTTTTTTACTACCCATGATCAAACTTGCTGGCACCAAAAATAACCTACTAATGTAAGCAACAGCACGGAAGAATCTCAAAATCTATGTTGAGTAATAAAAGTCACACACAAAAATGTATATTTCCTATGATTCCATTTGTACAGAATTCTAGAAAATGCCAACAAATTTATGCTGACAAAAGGCAGATCTGTGGTTGTGTGAGACCAGCAGGAGTGATGGACAGTAAAGGCACAGGAAGCACCTTTTGGGATGATGGTGGTGTTCTGTACCTTCCTTTTGACAGTAGACTAATGATTGCACACATTTGTTGAAAGTCACTGAGTGGTACACTCTAAATGGACATGGTTCATAGTATTTAATTCATAACCCATTACATTTCTCTAAGTGCTTACTAGAAAATTTATTTACTATTTTTATTTTTATTTATTTTACTTTGTATTGCAATATAGTCGGTAGACTATATTATATTGGCTTCAAGTATACAACAGAGTGATTTGACAGTTACCTACATTATTAAATGCACACCCCAATAGTGTAGTTACTATCTGGCAACATAGAAAGATGCTACAGAATTATTGACTATATTCTCTATACTCTGCTTTCATTCCATGACTAATTTATATCATGATTGAGATTTTGTGCCTCTTTATCCCCTTCACCTATTACACCCACCCTCCACCACCCCCATGGTAACCACGGGTCATTCCTCAGTGTCTAGGAGCCTATTTCCAATTTTTTTTTGTTCTGATTCCACAATAAATCAATTCAGTAAAGTTGCAGGATACAAAATTAATACACAGAAATCTGTTGCATTCCTATATACTAATAATGATCTAGCAGAAAGAGAAATCAAGAAAATAATTCCATTTACAGTTGCATCAAAAGGAATGAAGTACCTAGGAATAAACAAAACCCATTAAATTTGATTTTTAAAAATGTCACTCCATTATCTTCTAATCCCTATGCTAGTATTGAGACATTCAATGTTAATATGATTCTTGTCACTTTGTGGATGATCCGTTTTTCTCTACAGTGATTTTATATTTTTCTATTTCTTTGTAATTATTATATTTTATCATAGAGTATCTAGTTTTGAATTTTCTTATGTCTCACATTTAAGCACTCAATACAGCTTTTCAACTTGAATGTTTTATTTTTTTTAATTTAATTAAAAAACATTTAACTTATTGAAATACCATTTCCTGATTCTCTCTTTCTTCTTTAATTTTCTTCTTATTATCTGTAGTTCGGCAACTTTTTTTCTATAATTTGTACTTTCTATCTTTATCCCTTTGTGATATCATTTAGGAGAATTCTGCAATATGATTTTCAGTTGTATTCATCCTGTTGCTTTCCAAATCCATGTGTTATTTCCACCCTTAATATATTTCATTCTATTTAGGATAAATGTATGTATTCCAAATATATGTATTATATATAAAATATACATAGCATATATGTATTATTTATAAAATATATATAATACATATACATATATTATTTTCTTAACTACTTAAATGTGCTCGGTATTCTTTTATAGTATTCAGTATTTTTTTAATTACCTTGTCTCAGACAGTTTGCGGTATTTCTTTCAGATCCTGGTGATTGTGGTCTGTGAATGCACATTACCCTGTGGGCATCAAGGAGGGGCCTTAGCGTTCTGGGCATTATATTCGGGAGAAGGGAGAGAGTGACTTCATGGCAGGAGTTCCAGGCAGCAAAAGTCACCGTGGGTCACCATTTACCACCTGTCCCATATTGAAGCTTCTGCTACTGTTTTAATTTCCCATGGAAAAGCCGTTAGTTGAGGAAATAGTCTCTTAGTTTTTATTTCACCCCCTGAGATTTTGGAAGGCGTTGGGTAGAGGCAGAGAGGAGAGGATGGCTTACCCACCGAGCGAGCTCATCCTCCTCCATGCAGCAACAGTCTGTGTGCTTCCACCCCAGCAGCCCCAGGGCAGGCAATGTTGTCCAGACAATGCAGGACAGATCCCAGTGCATAACTTAAAAGACTTCCTGTGCACTATCAACCAGTATTATCAGCACTCAGCAGTTATTTCGTTTATTATTTCTGTGCTTTACGGATCCTCGAATCTTTGCTATGTGGGGTAGATACGTTCTTTGATTTACTCAACTTTGAAACTCCAATCCTGACACCAGTAAGCATCATTATTTGTCTAATGAATTATCAAAAATTATGTAAACCTTCTCTCTTCTTTATATGTCTCTGCAAATGCTTTTTTTCTGAGATTACATAATCCCAGGAAATAAAACACAATGATATATAGTTTATTCTGACAAAAATTTGAATACATCTCTCTGAGTTTTCAGTGAAACAAAGGCATGATGTAGATTGGAACTGACACAGAACAATTGCAAAAATAATCTTACCTAGTTTAAAATTACCAGAAAACATGCAACATGCAGGAACACTGCTCACAATTTATATAATATGTTGATATATGACATTCTAGTTATGTTTCTCTGCACATAAGGCAGGAATAAATTTATTGCATTCTCTTACAGTTTCAGAATGTAGTAGAATATTTAATATAACTGTGGCAGATATCTATTAATAATATGCTTAGATTGACCCACCAGTGAACTTAGATTATCAAGGCTATGTGTTGGCCTAGTCTGGGCACAGGCTAATGAACAGATTTATGTACATTTAACAGGTTACAGAAATTTGGAGTTTTGAGCTGTCAGCCTGAGAGTAATAAGCCACAGTGGGGAAAGACAAGCCCATAGAGTATGCAGCATATAGGACCTAAAGAGAAATCTGGCAAAAGATAAATTTATGTTAATGATATGTATCAAGGACTTTAAGATGACTAATATTCAAACAAGAAATCTTCCCTATTTCTCTTAACCTGCGATCGTTTTCTGTTACAACCAAATATTCAGAACAAGTCAGTTAATATGAGAGCCGTGTTAAGAAGACCTTCGTGAATGAAGGGAGAAGTACTGACGTGCAGGTGGGGGCAAGTGGTACTGGGACATCCAGTGACACTGGAGGTCCTTGCAGGAGCTGGCGAAGGGGGGGAGGTGGCACCTTCATTTGAAAAACGTTCTAAAATATCAGGGAGGAAGTTGGCTTCTGAAAGTATATGGGATTCACAAATATAGGTATTTGTGAAAGTAATTAAAAGAGTAAAAATGAAAGACAAGAAAAATTGGGTTGAAATATTTATCATCTATGCAATATTATAACTTTTAAGAAATTAGTAGGAAATGAACAGATGCATACATATACAAATATGTTTGTATAACGTGATTGTATCTTTTTAAAAATGCACTTTGATAAATGTATGTGATCATCTCAATATCCTGTCACTTTTTCTGTGGGAAACAAACTGTAATGCTTTTTCTTGGATATATGTCCTTCATTTTTAAATCAATTCCAGTAAGTAGAATTACGGGGGAAGTCATTTTAAAACGTGTAAGGCTTACTGCATATTTCCAAATGTCCCTCTAGATTACGTGTGTCAGTTTATATTTCCCAATATAATGTGTTATATACCGCAGCCTTGATAATGATAGAGTTGGTGGCAAGTTGTGATAAAAATACTGCACAGATTAATTTGAAATGGGTATAACTCTTTAGCATTTAACTTCCATTTTAACTTTTTATGATTTAACTCATTATCTGCTTTAAAAATTATTATTTGCCAATCATTACAATACTGACTGTTTTTGTCAAAAACAAAGTGTTTCTATTGCTTTAAGATGCGCATAAAGATGCACATTTCTTTTTCAATGTATTACCAGGAACTTTATATTTTTGTTGTCCTTCTCAGGCTGCCAACTGTTCCATTATATTTTTCAAGTCATGTTTGTTTCTGTTTGCGTTTGGTGCGTTAGCCTCAGAGCTGCCTTTAGAAGAGTGGTAGGAGGGGTCTGCACGTCCAGTGCTCCAGGGATCGCCTCCCCAAGCTCCCCAACTCCCTCCCAGATGTCCTCCTGGTATCCAGGACTCAGTTCCCTGCAGAGGGGCCCCTTCACACTTCTAGCCCCCCTAAGGCAGATTTCTGAGGGATGGCTGCATGGATAGAGGGCCCATTCCCAATCCCAGCCAGGCTGCTCCCGGCTGTGCAGGAGGCCAGGGCTCCGAGAGAACAGGAAAGCCCTTCAGCCTAGAACTGACTTTATTCTACAGAAACAATCATCTTGAGGGTCAAAAACCAGTCATGTTGTCAACAATGCTGTACATAAAAGGCTGTACATAAAAATTTAAGAATCTATATCTGGTACTGAGAAAACAGGTGATTTTTTTTCCCTTTCTCTTAAAAGATAGACTGAGAAGCACACATAAGATATAAAAATAGATCTTTGAGTTTAAAAATGTGGGATGGATCATAATTTGCCTGGAAATGAAAAGAGAAATGAAGTGACAATGTCAATATTAATATCCAGCAAAGAAATATCCAAGGCAAAAGAAAATCTAAGTAGATGAGAAAGCTATTTTATATTGACAAGACAGGGTCCACAATGAAACTGACTATCTTCAAGTAGAATATTAAAACTTATAATACAACATCTTTCTTTATTACCTGGAAATATGGACTCAAATGCCAATAATAATGTCAGATGTTAACATTTCTGTCACCAACAGATCATAAAAACAAAATACCAGGTAAATTAATTATATTGGTTTACTAGCTATTTATCAAAAAATACATACTCTAAGCTGAGATATTAAATTTTATTTGAGCACTCAAAAGTGTTACAAAACTAATTTCTTCCCCCAAATAACCATAAAATTAGAATATTCCAAACAGACATTATACACTCAATATACCTAAAGACAATGGTAAGGCTAGAGGTACTGGAGGGAGGAAAGCAAGGACAGTGCAAGCGGAACAAAGACAGCACCAAACAGCTCTGTGCCATATAAGGAAGGAATGGACAGCTCTTCCTGGATCCCAGTTCCATGAGGTGCCGCAAACACCAGATGCAGACCCACTCTATCTGGAAGGAGGAGACCTCTGACTGTCCATCACCCAACCCTTAGTCAATAAAAATTCCCTGCATACCCCTGGCGCGGCCCACTTCCCCCTCCCTTCCCTGTGCTTATAAAAACTCCCCGCCTGTCTGGCTGGGTGGGACTTCTTCGGCCTGTGTCTTTGCAGACTGGTAAACCTCTCCCAGGATTGGGCTCAAATAAACTGCCTGGCCTCTTGTTGCCTCTCGTCGCCTACTCATTTCAGTTAGAATTTATCTTACAACAATGAATAAAAGTGGGCGTTATTCCTATATAGATAAGAACATTTATCTGAAACTTTTAAAAATAGTAATAAGGTAAAAAGACATACTATCCTAAATAACCCTTAGGTTAATGTTGGGACTAATGTGAGAACTACTAAGCACATGTAGATTAGATTACTCATACATAAGTAAGTGGACTGTGTGCAAATAAATTATGTTACATTTAAGCAAGTATTTTACTCATTCAAACTTTTCTTCAGATGGGTGGATGAGATTGCCTATGTGTGGGTGACGGTGTCAGAGCCTCAGTCTGATGTTAAGAGCTACAGCTCAACATGAGGTGAGCTGCTGGATGCTTCTCTGGGAATGCAGACTCCATGCACCTCGGCCAGCTGCACATGACACTGTGGGGTGGTCTGTGTCTGGTCATTGCTCTACAATGCTGCTGTCACATAATTAAGGTTAAGTGGAACCACTTGGTTATATTAAAGCATGGTAACTCTAGTCATTTTCATGGAATCCAAAGATTTGGACTGGTTCATGTCAGTTACAGGAAACAAGAGCAAATTCTAAGATATGTCACATTCCTTCATACCCTCCATCCTCCTTCCTGTCTTCCTACAGTGGTTAGGTAACTTGCATAAGGTTAGATAAATAGATGGTAAATTTCAGTAACGAAGGATGTAAAGAGGTATATTGTTTCAGAAGCTGGGTGAGTATCCCATTTTCACAAGGCCAAAGCTTTAGAATGTGGAAGAAACATAGGTGTGAAATTTTATTGGAGCAAAGAAAGCAAAGAGAAATAGGGTAGATTCTGTTCCTAGCACAGGCAGTGAACAATGGGTAACAGACAAAGTTAGAGAGGGTTGACCACACAACACGCCTCTCTGGGAACTAGGAATGGAGTGCTTTGCTCCTGTAGTTACGGAGCCTGAAAAGACACAGAATGGGAATGGAGCTCAGGATGGGTGTCGGCCCTAACACTCCACCTCCCCTCCACTGCGTCGTCGGTGCAGTCAGACTGCCAGCCGGGGCAGGGCCTTGAGAAACAATGGGGCTCATTTGTGTTTTTCCATATTTCTGTCTCTCCTCCTACCTAAATGTCAATCTCCTTTTTCACAGTTTGAGTTTCTAGCTATTGCTAATGTCTCTTCGGTTCAACTATATTCTAAAAAAAATCTAGGAGAATTATTCTTATGACTTTTTACAACATATGAATTCAGAAAAGTGACTGTGCCTCAAATACATGGACTCAAATAAGTTTGAACAACTGTGCCATTATTGGCAAAGTAAAAATCCTATTATAAATTACTTCAGAAGCCTTATTAGAAAATTCTGATTTCTTCTGCTACTATGATTAGTTTGAATATACTCATGAAATACTGTAATGTGTATTTGCTGTCACTTTAAAAACACTTTATTTCTAATTATAACATTGAAATACTATTCGAACAAGGCAATTATTAAAAAAGTTTTACAAATTCCTTTGAAATATACACACTACAAAAACCTAATAAATTAATACAATGCTTATTAAATGAATAAGCCAAACATAACATTTCACAATGACTTGACTATTAACTTTGAAAAACAAACCAGTTGGGTGCAGTATTGTTTTGAGGTGTGGAAGCCAGTAATGAAATAACTGAATTACCACTGGAATGAGCCCAATTCAATATCTTGTTGAACTCAAAGATAATCTGTTGCTCTAATTAAATTTATGAGTTATAAACTACAAGTTGGTACAAACAGTGCCAAAGGAGTTGATAATGCAGAAGGGAGAAGAAGTTAGAAAACAAGGGAAATAATGAATCTTGCTGGAGAAAACAGATTGGCACTGAGGAAGGTGATCATGCTGTCATTTATAACTGCAGATGTTAATTAGTTCAAGGAAGAAAAATATCAATGAATTGGATATACAGACACACATTCTGGTAACGAAATATTTGAGAAATGAACTATTGTTAAAACATGAAACTATAAACTTACATAAACAGTATTTAAATACAGTTATGTTTAGGAAGCTAGAATTGATTTCTATAATAAGAATATATTGAAAAGATAACTATTTTGTTCTGGTGTACCTATTTTGAAACTGGTGTTTTTGTAAATTAAAGCTCAGCAAAAACAGAAACAAGTGTACAAGTTTTTTGATCAGCTAATAAATATTAGGATTCAGAGCAGTTTTCTAACCTTCAGATTTACTTAAAATAATGAAATAACTGAGATATTTTCCAAAGAAAAGCCCAGGAAACCATGTTAAGTAGCTGCAATGTATTGAATGCTTGTGCCCTCCCCTCCTCCAAATACATGTTAAATCTTAACCCCCCATGTGATGGCATTTGGAGGTGGGGCCGTTGGCAGGTGATTAGGTCATGAGGGTGGAGTCCTCATGAATGGGGTTAGTGCCCTTTGAAAGAGACTCCTGAGAGCTTCCTGAACCAGGTCATCTCTTAACCCAGAAGTGGGCTTTCATCAGACACCAAATCTGCCAGAGCCTGGATCCTGGTCTTCTTGCCCCCAGAACTATATAAATTTCTATTGTTTTATGAGCTACCAGATAGTATTTTGTTATGAAAGCCTAAATGGATGAAAACAGTAGCCATAAAGTCAGAATTATATATGCCTGTTCTGACCAAAAATTAAAACTGTAGAAATTAATTTCCTTCTCATGAACAATTGGAACAGGAGGTAACTGGGGATTCATATGGTAATTTTGCTCCATGAATACTGAAGGATCCAGTATCTTGCATTCTTTCTGCTTTCTTCTCCATGTTACCTTGGGTTTGGGCCACATTTTATTAGCTTCCTGTGGAGCTTCATCCTTCATTTCCACATTCTGAGCAGAACAAAGAACACTTCTAGACCTTGCACACAGAGCTTCTATTAGCCTTAACTTAGGCCACATCTCAACACACAGAAGACTGGAAAATGTAATATTTGTTATGGGGTGTAACATTTGAGGTGGGGTGTTACCTCAACTTTTGGTTTGATAAGCAAGAGAAATACCCAGGGAATTAAGAGGTCAATGAAATAAACATCTGGATATTTTAACATGCTCCTCCTCTTTTCTGTAAAGAAGAACCTTCAGCTTGAAAGGTCTTCATTCTAAGAGTCAGAAGAAAAAGACATTCCCCCAAATCTTCACTTAACTAATAATTCCATTTCATAGCATTCACAAAAAGAAATGCTATAATGTTTCCTTTTAGCATATATTTCTCCATAAGGCTACTTCTCTTATCCCAGGCATGAATCTATTTTGGGTACATATAATTTGCTTCATACTATTGTTTTGAAATTAAATTACAACCTTCAAATTTTTATGGAATACTGTTAGGCTTTCAATGTCAAAATGTGACTAAATTATGACTATATGCCAAATCAAATGTACTTAATTGGCAATTGAGAAGTTGTACGTGAGAAAGAGAAAGTAAGCTAGAATTGCTTTTCTCAGAATTCCCTTTCCTCTGTAGTTTGGCACTGAGGGAAATTTCTGGAGACCCAGAAGGTGGGAGGATCAATGACTGACTGTGTTTGTAAGTTTGTAACAAGAAATACCATGAAGGAAAGATATGTGGGGGCTAATGGATCCCGGTTTGTCATCATTTCTCTGGCATCTCCTACAGCTTGTCTTAACTTTGGTGTTGATTCTAACAGGTCCAGCTCAATGCTGGATTTGAGCTCCGTGAGGGATGAGCCACGCTAGACCCTGGGCATGCCACCCTAGCATCAGGGAAAGCTGCCTTCTGGAAGGTTCCAACCAGTTCTTCCACGTGGGGCTGGTGACCATCTTATCTGATTTTCTATAGTTGACCAATTCTACTATATAAGGTCTAATTCCTACAGTGCGCTTTTATTCCCTACACGGGGTGAATGAAGTTTTCACCCAGAATCCTCACCTGGCTGAGACAGTGACATGCGCATACGGGCCTGTGCGTAGGTGTGATGCTGCCGGCGCGGAGCCTCGGGCCCCATGGGATGGCCGGTCTGGTGCAGGGGCGGCAGCGATTCCCTCTCCTATCTGGTCGGCACCTTGGGTTTCTCAGGGGTAGTGGGAGGGCAGGGGAACAGAGAGGGAAGCTGGGGGTGACTGTGGGGCAGGCAGCAGAGCCAGCAGCTGGGGGGCTGGCTGGGGAATGGCGAGGGGCCTGTCTGGGGCGGCTGGGGGTGGCTGGGGAGCAGGGCCAGTCGGCGGAGCAGCCGGTTCCCACTGAGTGCGGGTGGCCTTCCCCCCAGGCCTCCACCGTAGTTCCGCAATACTCTCGTTTTTCTCCTACCAGTTTTATACCTATTTTCATGTAAAATTTATTTTTCAAGTACTTTATGTAATATAGAGATTTACATGTCATACGGGTGAAAGTCGTCTTTTAATTGAAACAATTTTACACCTAGTGATTTTTATTACTTCATTTCGCATGTTAAGAGAATTCAGCAGGGACATCTATTCTCTATAACAGGCAACAGAATATAACCTAAAGAGCATTGTTTCTACTTTCCATAAATCAGCAAATAGGTTCTTATATTTTTCGTTATTTTTCCTGCTTTTTCAAACTAGATGAATGTAAAGCTGCCTTATATGCTCAGAGTAATGTATCTTGTAGCGGAGCATCTGAGTATACACGTATTATAGGGCTAGGTGATCTGCTCCATAGTCATGGTTCAACTGAAGCTGTCCTCTGAATAGAAGAGCCTCCCTTCTCAGAGACTGTAATGGTTAAAACAGCCAATATTACGCTGCGGTAGCAAACGACTCATAAACCTTAGTAGCTTTCGACAAAACACTGTTTTTCACTTGCTCTAGGAATCTATTAACAGATCAGCTGCAGTTTTGTTCCAAATCCTTTTGACAGCAGCCAGGGCTGATAAAGCAGTCTCCGTCTATAACAGAGGGAAAAACACCACTTAAAAAGTTTTTTTCATGAAGAAAAAATGTTACTGCTACTTCTTTTCATTGTCCAGGCAAATCAGAAGGCTAGGATTGATGTCAGTGAGGTGGGAAAGTATATTTCTTCTCCAGTGAGGGGTAAGGAATATTTTTGGTGTCATAATACACAGGGGTTTATCTTTCTATTAGTAACCTCCCCTGTAGGCCATATACCCTCCCTCATTAGGGCATCAAGCCTAAACCCTAATAACATCCTCCATCACATTTCAGTCTCTGCACCTGGTCTCAAGCTCTGCCTTTGTGATGAGAAGACCTATGAACTAAAGCTAAGTTAAATGTCTCCCCCACTCTCTGTATTCAGTGGAGCAACAGAAACATTAAAACTGCAGTGAAACCCTCATTTGGAAAAGGAAGCAATTGGAAGCAATCAGCTCTCACCAGTCTAAAGATTTGCTGGGTGGATGAGAAGCCCCTACCCTAAGGATGGAAGATGCCATTTAGGCCCCAACTGTTTACCTTGGGAAGAGACATACCCTTTCCCAGTCAGCACAATCCTCCAACCCACCCTGTGGCCCATGGCTTTACTTCTGGTGACCTCCTTCTTTCTTCATCATCTTATTTTGTCATGCCTGAGAAGGACATTAAGAACATGCTCCTCCTGAGGACAAGATAGATATCTCAGTCTTTTCCTGTCCTTTGAAGTTTGGAGAACCAATGCTTCTTTTACATCTTAAATAGTCAATTTCTCTATTGCCCATCCTGATGACTACTGGAAATACAATTCTCTCAGAAACTTCATTGTCTTTCTGGTCTCTCCTGAAAGAGAGAGCAATCATTTTTGAACAACAATATAGTATACAAAGATAGAGCCTATTTATTTATTTATTTCTATTTTTTTATTTTGGTATCATTAATCTACAATTACATGAAGAACATTATGATTACTAGGCTCCCCCCTTCACCAAGTCCCCCCCACATACCCCTTCACAGTCACTGTCCATCAGCATAGTAAGGTGCTGTAAAATCACTACTTGTCTTCTCTGTGTTGCACACCCTCCCCATGCCCCCCACCACACTATACATGCTAATTGTAATGCCCCCTTTCTTTTTCCCCCTTATCCCTCCTTTCCCACCCATCTTCCCCAGTCCCTTTCCCTTTGGTAACTATTAGTCCATTCTTGGGTTATGTGATTCTGCTGCTGTTTTGTTCCTTCAGTTTTCCTTTGTTCTTAAAGGGCTGACATCCAAAATATATAAAGAGCTCACACACCTCAACAAACAAAAAGCAAATAATCCAATTAAAAAATGGGCAGAAGAGCTGAATAGACAGTTCTCTAAAGAAGAAATTCAGATGGCTCACAGGCACATGAAAAGATGCTCCACATCGCTTGTCATCAGAGAAATGCAAATTAAAACCACAATGAGATATCACCTCACACCAGTAAGGATCACCATCATTGAAAAGACAAACAACAACAAATGTTGGCAAGCTATTTTTTTTTAAGATAGAGTCCTTGATGAACTCAACCTAATGGCTATCTCCACCTGCCTTTTGAATATTTTGTTGTTACATGAAACTTGGCTTTACTATTAGAAATAACACTTGAAAAGCACTTAGGAATCAAATCTTGTAGCTGATGTTCCTGACAGACACCATTCCTGACCAAATGCTCATTTGACCTACATACGATCATAAACAAAAAAATGGGTTCTCAGAGCCTACTTTAATCCGTTCACTTACTTTTGTGCTCATCAGCTGTTAGAATATAAATCTGTCTCCCAGGAAGTCACTTCCAGGCACCATTCTTCATTCTGTCAATACATAAGAACACAATAAATTAAGCCATCTGTGAGCCATCACTGACCAGTCAACATACCTCCTTACTGTGAGCCAATAAATATTGCCTGAAAAAATCTTTACTTATAAAACTGTATTTTCATATAGCATATTTTCCCTCTGCTCTCCTTTCAGTGTGCTCTATCTCATTTGACATTTTCTTTTAAAGTGCTCATCACAAAGTAAATGCTGATTCCTAGGCATCCTTGGGTAACTATAGAATTGAACAGCGCTGTTATTCTCCTCATTCCAAACACTGTCCATTGAAAATTATGTGTTCACTTTCTCCATTCAACTGCATTATTGAATTGATATTTTAAAGGAACCATCTAAGTCCCCTATTACTTAATCAGTCATTTAACATAATTGGTACATATATTTCCTGGCTAGTAGTCATGCATTTTGATAAAATTGTACAGAGGACTTAGCCAAGGATAAAGCCAGTGGTACCCTACTGGGAACCACCTTTACACATTGACATCTATCCATTAATCACCTCTTTGGGTTGAGTTTTTGATTAGCTTCTAATCCATCATTTTGATCTTTTACTTTTCTAAATCTTGTCCACAAATGCCTAGTCTGACATGATTTGTTCTTTGTGGGTCTATATTCACCTCCTTCTCTAAAGATCCATCTTTCAACGTTAATGATGTGTTCCTCAGAAAGGAAGGCAATTTAGGCTCCATAGCAACAGTAGGCAGGATCTTCAACCAACTTTTCCAGTGTAATAATTATTTGTCAAACTTCAAACTTACAGTAGTTTGAAGTTTCACCAAGTTTCCTCATATGTTGTCAATAATATGTGCATGAATTCATTTAAAAATTGAGTAACTTAGATATTAATCCATCAACTTTGGTAGACATTCAAAATAGCTATGTGCATTCTAGAATTCTCTTCACCTATCCCAGGCCTCAAAGTCTTCCACTAGTGCTCAAATTATTTGCCTCTATCTGAGAATACTTCTAGAAATTGCACCCTCATTTTCTCATTGTCAGTCATTGATGTAACAAACCCCAAGTCATGTATTTCTCAGTCATTGTTGAGATTATATCTAAAACAAGCATTATCTCACCTTGTCATTTAATAGTCGGTTTATTTGCTGAATTTAGATTAAACTGGAGCAGTAGGTATTTTAAGGATTAGATGTTACAATGTTTCCATTACATTTGTTTTGGTAAATTGTTCCATTTGAGTTTATATAAGGATCTATAAATATGCTTTCAAACAAAAGGAAGCTATTACCATATAGATAGTTAAGTATTTGAATTTACTAGTTTTGTTGAAGTATAGTTGATATATAATCTATACTGGTTTCTAGTATACATTACCCACCCTTCTTTAACTATTACAAAAAGTGGAATAGGAAAGAATACTTCCAAATTCATTCCCTGAGGCCACCATCACTCTGATACCAAAACCAGACAAAGATACTACAAAGAAAGAAAATTATAGACCAATATCCCTGATGAACATAGATGCAAAAATCCTCAACAAAGTATTAGAAAACTAAATTAAAAAACATATCAAATGTATCATCCACCAAAACCAAGAGTAATTTATTCCAGGGATTCAAGGATGGTACAATATTCCTAAATCAATGTGATATACAACACGATGTGATGTATCAAAAAAGGAAGGATATAAACCATAGGATCATCTCAATAGATGCTAAAAAAGAGTTTGAAAAAATTCAACATTAATTCATGATAAAAATTCTCAAAGAAATGGGTATAGAGGGTACACACCTCAATATAATAAAGGCCATATATAACAAACCCACAGCTACCATCATACTCAATGGAAAAAAGCTGAAAGCATTTCCTTTAGGATCAGGAACAAGACAAGGATATCGACTCTCACCACTTTTATTCAACATAGTACTGGAGGTCCTAGCCATGGCAGTCAGAAAACACAAAGATGCAAGGCATCGAAATTGGTATGAAAGAAGTTAAACTGTCACTCTTTGCAGATAAAATGATATTATATATAGAAAACCCTAAAGACTCCACTAGAAAACTTTTAGAACTAGTAACTGGATTCAGCAAAGTTGCAGGATAAAAATTAATACACAGAAAGCTCTTGTATCCCTATATACTAACAATGAACTAGCAGAACGAGAAACTGAGAAAACAATTCCATTTACATTTGCATCAAAAAGAATAAAATATATGGGAATAAGCCTACCGACGAGGTGAAAGACCTACACTCTCTAAACTATAAGACACTGATGAGAGAAATTAAAGAAGACTAAATGGAGACCTATCCCATGCTCATGGATAGAAAGAATTAATATTTTCAAAATGGCTATTCTGCCCAAAGAAATTTACATATTCAATCCAATCCCTATCAAAATAACATTGGCATTTTTCAATGAACTAGAACAAATAATCCTGAAAGTCATATGGAACCACAAAAGACCCTGAATAACCAAAACAATCCTGAGAAAGAAGAACAAACCTGGGGGTATTACACTCCCTGACTTCAAGCTCTACTACAAAGCTACAGTAATTGAAACAATATGGTACACGCACAAGAAAATACCCATAGTTCAATGGAACAGGATAGAAAGTCCAGATACAAACCCACACATATACGGTCACTTAATATATGATAAAGGATCCATGAATACACAATGGGGGAAAGAGAGGCTCTTCAATAATTGGTGCTGGGAAAACTGGCAGCTACATTCAAGAGAATGAAACTGGATTCCTATTTAAATTCATACACAAAAGAAAACTTGAAATGGATTAATGACCTAAATGTAAGACTTGAAACCATAAAACTCTTAGGACAAAACATAAGCAAAAATCTCTTAAGCATGACCAATTTTTTCCTGGATACATCTCTTTGGGCAAGGGAAACAATATAAAAAATGAACAAGTGGGACTACATCAAACTAAAAAGCTCCTGTACAGCAAAGGACACCATCAACATAACAAAAAGGCAACAACCTATAGTGTGGAAGAATATATTTGTAAACGATTTATCTTAGAGGTTAACTTCCAAAATATATAAAGAACTCATATGATTCAACACCAAAAACAACAAATAATCCAATTTAAAAATAGGCAGAGGATCTGAACAGACACTTCCCCAAAGAAGAAATGCAGATGGCCAACAGACACATGAAAAGATGCTCCACACCGCTAATCATCAGGGAAATACAAATTAAAACCACAATGAGATACCACCTCAAATAAGTTAGAATGGCCACTGTCCAAAAAGCAAGAAATAAGAAGCATTGGCGAGGATGTAGGGAAAAGGGAACATTCCCAGTCTGTTGATGGGAATATAAATTGGTGCAGCCACTGCAGAAAGCAGTTTGGAGGTTCCCCAAAAAATTAAAAATAGAAATACCATACAACCCTATAATTCCACTTCTAAAGATTTACTTGAAGCAAACAAAATGTCTGATTAAGAGGATGTATCACCCTGTTTATTGCCTTATTATTCACCATAGCCAAGATATGGAAGCAATCTAAGTGTCCATCAATAGATGAATGGATAAAGAAGATGTGGTGCATATACACAATGGGATATTACATTAAATTTAAGGGAAAATAGGTCTTGACATGGAAAGAACACTAAATGTGGGTACAGATATATAGGGACGAAAGGAATCACCCCAAAACTTACGATATCTGTGTTTGATAGGTCATAAGACTCTTTGACCTGTGGTTTGTTCTGTAAAATTCTGAAATTTTTTCTGATACAGAATGTTGTACCAATAATAAAAGAATGTAAATTAACTTAAAGCACAATGCAAATGGGGAACATAAAGCATTCTGCTATTGTTGTTACTTAGTAACATAAAGTTGGTACAAGAAGCAAGAATAGGAAAGGGGAAATTAAAGCAGCATTATTGAGAACTGAGAAAAGAAATAGACTGTATAGACTGAGATAGCATGTCATGATTTAGCCCATATATATAATTAATATCTGAAAAAAATCTATCCATCTTCTTTAGTAAATAAAATATCTTAATGATAAAAAATCAAGTCAACAGTGGCATAAATTGAATGGGAAGTTTAGAAAAACTTTTTCTTAGTATTAACATTACACCAAAATTAGCATTTTGAGAAAATTTCAGTAGGGTTTTTTTTAAATTAGTAGTTCAGATTCTAAATATTTTTGTAGTTTCTCAAATTTAAAAAGTTTGATTTGATTTCACATTAATATTTGTGACGTGAATTTGGGAGTATGTTTCCTTCAATCACTGGTTTTAGAACAATAGACATTGAATTGACTTCATGATAAAATTTACAAATTATTGAACTGGCTGAGGGAACATATTTATTAATTTCCTTTATGGTACTGTTGAATTATTTACAAGTTTGACTATTTATAATTTCAACTTTTTAAATGTGAAGTGACAGAAACTAATTTTTTTAAAGACATTAATTTGGGGCCCAAAATATATGTATTTATTTTCCAGATAGAGGTTCACCTGCAAAAGTTTTTTCTCACCTGTTTACATAGTTTTCATAGTCCTTTTGTAGTTTATGTGTTTTAAGGAAAGGAAAATACTGTACTAATTATTTCAACACATTTGAGATATTGAAAGGTACAAAATAATAATAATAATGAATAAAATAATACCTTTCATTTATTTTTCATTTACAATTAGTAAGTAGTTTATAATAAGTAATATTTAAGGAACTAATTGTTTCTCAAGTGGAAAATATATTTTAATTTCAAGGCATTTAAACTATTTAAAGAGATCTTTAATTTTGCATTCATTACAAGTTAATCACTTTTCTAAAGTATTTCAGTACAGTTGAGGCTTAATTCTGAAGTTTCTATAATTCCTCTTAAATTAGCATTATTGTTCTGTGCTCTGATGATATTTAGCTAATCGTGATTATTTGACTTAGGCAAATCAGTCTTGTCATGGCTTTAAGATATAGTAATATATATCAAAGCATCATCTATGTGGTTTTAATAAAACTCTTTACTCAGTCTTAATTGTTTATGTCAGTCTCAAACATTTACTATCAAGGGATTTACCATTTACCATTCAGTGGGATAAGCAATAGTGAATGTCCAACATTTTCCTGTGGGCATACAGGAAGAGCGAAAGACACGACAGTGTGTGTGTGTGTGTGTGTGTGTGTGTGTGTGTGTGTGTGTGTGTGTACATATGCACACATACATGCTGGTATGGCCTTTTGCTTAGACCAACTTTTACAGATAACTGTGTTTCTTTCTTTCTGTTCTGGATACTGTGGGGGAAACTTTTTATATATTAAGTGACAGAAAGTATCCATGCAGTTTTTTTATTAAGACATTATTTTCCAGAGAGAAGCTCACCTATGAATTTTTTTCTCCCCATTTACATATTTTTCGTAGTCCTTTTGTAGTTTGTGCTTTAAAGAAAGGAAAAATCACCGTTTTCAACACATTTAATTATTGGAAGGTAAAGATAATAACAATGAATAAAATACATCTTCACCTGTCCTACATTCTCAGAAGATAAAGGTCCAGAGACAGTTATTTTGAATTTTCTGTTGCATCTATCATTCCCCACCAAAGATGGATGAGGATTGGTGGGGATGGTGATTGGAGGGTGCTCTGAGGGTTCTCTTTTTTCAGAGCAGTTTGACATTCTGTCCCATGTGGAAATGACTTCCCTCTTCAGTTGGCATTTGTCCTAAATATAGTAATATGGAGGCCACTTGGCCCCACATCTAAGCCCCATTCTCTAATTTGCTGTACTTTGAATTAAGCTGATATTTTGTTTCCATATTTATGATTCCTATGTTTTATTTTTCATTTGATTTCAGGCTACCAGTAGAAAGAGGAATGTAATTAATTGGTGCTTTTAAGTCTCACCAGTTGACAAGGATATGTTTTCTTCTTCCCTTGTAAAATTTCTGGGAAATGAGTATGTAACCTCAGGGGGCCCTTCCAGGAACTTCTTTACCAGCGTATTTGGGTCAAGCAGTCCTTCCATTGCTGTTGTCATGTCAGATTAGGGGTTGCAGGCTTCCACTGGAGCGAGTTTACCTGAGAGAAAACGGAAGCAGACACCCAGTGAGCACAGTTTGAAGCCACATACACCTCTGTTATTATTTTCACTTTAAGAGCAGATAAATTTCCATGTTTCTTTAGATTTGCTTGAATTGCATTTCTGTTTTATGCAACAAAGGGAGTCTGTCTAATAGAGGAAACTGTGAGTAAGGAATGCAAAAGCCATAACATGAAATTGACTGTGTTGAGGGGAGTCCCTGACAATGAGGGTCTCTGCAGATAAATGACTGCAAATCAATTATCATGCAAAACATCTACATAAATTGTTAACTGCTTTGTTTAATACTGTGCAGCCCTGATACTGGGTGCCACTGTTAAATAGCCTCTTTTTTCTAATAGCTCTATTGAGAAATAATTCATGTAACATAAAATTTGCCTGTTTAGAGTAACAATTCACTGTATAATAAGTATATTTCAGTACATTTACAGTTGTGCAACAACAGCCATAATCTAATTGCATAACTTTTTCATCATCCTCCCCAAAATCTTCATATCTATGAACAGTCAAGCCCTAAATTTTCTCAGTCCACCCCTCAGCCCAGAAGTACAAAATCACTAATTTACTTTGGGTCTCTGTAGACCTATTATCCTGGCATTTCATACAAATGGAATCACTTCAAGTCACACGTGCTAGACTATGTGCCAATACTCTCTCTCTTTTCGTTGCCTGATGATATTCCATTGTATGGATTTTATTACATTCCATTTATCCATTCATCAATTAGTGGGCAATTGTTAGTTTCATTTTTGCCTGTTACAAATAATCCTTTTACGAGCACTCATGCTCAAGCCTGTGTGTGGACATATATTTTTTGTTTCTCTTGGGTATATAACAAGGAGTAGAATTGTATCATAGTGTAATTCTGTGGTAACTTCAGAGGACCTGACAAACTGCTTCTCAGAGAAGCTGCCTCATTTTACATCCTCACCAGCAAACTATAAGGGTTCCAATTTCTTCACAGGTTGTCCAACATTCGTTATTATCTGTCATTTTTACTGCAGCCATCCTAATATGTATGAAGTGGTATCTCAGTGTGAGGAGTTTAATCTCTATTTTTGTATATGTTCAAATTTTTTTGTAATAAAATGCTTATGATGCAATTATATGGTTTGCTCTTTTATTTGGTCTTTTCCAGCACTACAAATCACAAATTATGTCTCAAAAGGTAAGTTAAATGCCAGGAGAGGCAGGGAGTGCTAGAAAGCGCAGCTGCGATTCAAAGGGGCTTTGACAGAGGCCTGGAGCTGGGCCCTCTGTCCTCTGTCAGCTGCACCTACAGTGCCAGCGGCCACTTCTGACCTGGAGGTGAGATGCGAATGTTCTCTGCAGGCTGAAGAAGAAGACCTATAACTTCCTGGTCAGGCCACCTCAGGTCCCTCCTCCAGTCAGGAAGGGGGCAGCCTGGGCAGAAAGCTGGTTCTCAAGGAGGCCAGGCAGAGCTAGTGATCAAATAATTCCTGTGAGTATCTTACATTTTGATTTTACTGAGAAGTTAGCAAAAAAAGGAAACAATGGTACATTTTTCAGTAAGTCTGAGTAAAATCTTCTGTTACTTTCAAAAAAAATTTCCCAAATGATGCATTTCCAGGGACAAGTTCTCAGGTGAGCCAGGTCGGCTGATTGACCAAGAGAGCCCTCGCAAGCTTTGTTCTGGAAGCCCTGGACGTGTGTGGAAGAGTAAGTTCTGTTCGTTGTGTGCTCTTTCCGCAGTTTACTTTGGTTTTATTATTTTGTTTTCCCTTTTCAAATTTTTGTATTTGTTTTTGTTTTGTGCTGTTTTCATTGCAGCTCTCTTGCTGTCATTTCTTTGTTAGTGCTGCATACTGTATGCACTCAGGGTAATAGTTACATTTATTATTAGCTCTAATTACTGGATCCCAAGGAGTGCCATGTGGAACTAAGGGATGCCTAGTACCCCAGGGAACACACACATACACAGTGGAAGTTTCTTTTCGTGAGCAGGACATATGCTTGAAGTTTTATGTGTGGAAGAAGGAAAGCAGGTGGAGTTTTGGTGGCACTATTTCTCCCATGTCTCCGTATACTTTACCACAGAGGTGAGCCAGAAAAGGAGTTCTGATCACTCAGAAGATGCCATCTGCTTTAGCAAAGGACCAGGACTGACACAATGCCCTAAAAAGGACCATTTCAAAGCTTTTCTGGGACTTGGAAAACAGTGAATCAACCCTTTTAAAATTCTAATGGAAAATTATATCCCAATTTCCAATCGAGAGTGAGGTTAACATTTTCAGCCATTTTAGTGTTCGATACATTGACATCCCACACACCTTCCTCACTGAGCTTTTGAGAAATGGGAGTAGATTAACATGAAGATAGGCCCTGGGAGAGGGAATCCAGCGCAGGAAAGACAGAGGGGAAGGTAGGGATGACGAGAAGCCCCCAGGGGCAGCTGTGCAGCAGGCAGACAGCAGGATGTGCTGCGTTAGCAAAGAGGGATGTGCAAGGATGGCTCCCAAGGAAGTGTAAAGAGAACACGGTGATGTGAGCAGGCAGTTTAAGAGGCTTTGGCACTTGCATATATTTGGAAGTGATGAGCATGATGATGGGGATTGCAAGACAAAATGTAACATGAGAAATCAGTACACAAAAATGAAATATAATAATAACACAACATGAAGTAACCATTGAAAAGCTGAAATTGTGACAACAGGAGAGGAGAATTATGTGCATACACAGCAAAACCTTAATTGATAATATTTACAATCTATTGATCTGGATGCATTTTACTTAAAGTCATATTATTTAAGAAGAGTTGGAAGTCATCACCACTTCCAGTTCTAGTAATAACAGAAGAGCCAGAGTCAAACTTTTCTTCTGCCATAAATAAATTATACAAGTTGGAAAAGTATATAAAACATTTAATTTAGGCATTACATATCAACTAGTACAAGGCCATGCTCACCCCAGGGGAACCCGCCTCCCAACTTTCTCTCTTAGGTTCAAAGGCATAGACCCCAAGCAGGGAGTACAGGACACAGAAACCCAAGTTCAGGGTAGCAGAGGACGTCGGAATTCGGGGAGAGGGCCCCAAGGAGGAAAAGCCATGAAAGCATCCCCACATGGGCAGCAGTTGCCGAGTGTCCTTGGAGGACTCCTGAGCTGGGCTAGCGAAGTCTCGCAGAGGGCAGCGGCTGGGCACCGGCAGCCTTGGCTGCCCGCAGGGTGCAACTGGCAGGGAAGCCGCAGGCATGCAGGGAACCGACTAAAGGCTGAGAGTGCGCACCGATGACTGGGCGGGCTGAGGAGGGAGGAGGTGGCAGGGGACCAGGCCTAGTTTCCAGTTTTAGCAACTGGAATTTGGCAAAACGATTACCGAGGGCAGATGATCAGGAAGATACTGAGAACAAGCTGACTTGGGAAAGAGTTTAAATATTTTAGAAAGATGGTGGAACCCAGAAGTTGATAAGCAGACAGTTTGAACATTCATATTAATAGATTGGGAGAATGATTTGTCCCAGTGACACAGACCTGGAGTCATTTGTGACTAGATCACAATTGAAGTGCATGAGTGAACAGCACCAGAAGAATGAAATTTTTGTAGGGAACATACAGATTAAAGCAAGAGGTAAAGGAAGTGTCTAAATAACGCCAACGTTTAGTGGGTGGGCATAGGAAGAGTGAGAGCCAGGTAAGGAATCTGAGAAAAAGTGGCCCTAATAAACAAAAATAAGATGGTGTCACAGAAATTAAGAGGAATAAATAAGAACATTGTTCATCTTTCTGTCTGGAAAGCCAGCAGTCACTTACCTGCTGCCGGGTAAATGTTTGTGGAAGGAATGGTGTGATGAGTGAATCGCTGAGCTGACCAGTAGGGTATAACACACAGTGTCCCTGGCGGACAGCAGTTATGAGTTCATGTAGTTGTCAGTGGGTCAACAGGGTGTTCTAAGCTCTTGGTAAACTGCAGAGAAGACTGAAGCTAAGACAGTGAGAGGAGTGGGTTCCCATGAAAAGCAGGCCCGATTAGGGTAATTCAATGAAACAAAAAGGCATGCAATGAAGTAGAAAGGAAGTGCTCAACTTTCACTCCAGAGAAAATGCCCTAGATAATCCAATTGCCATCTTATAAGTCATGAGAAATTTATATAGTAAAAGTATATTAAATATACTAAGAAGTATATTAAATATGCTAAAAGTGTACTTAAAAATCCAATGTCAAAAATCAGCAAAGCTTATATTTTCCCTAACATAAGGGAAAATGGAATCAAGTATATAGAAAAGCAGTATCCAAATGATGTTCCTGGGATGAACAGGTACCTAACTTCAGTCTTTTCCTTTTTTGGGAAGAAGGAAACTTTCAGAGGAATCAAAATTACACATAACTTGGTAGTAGAGTGTATGAAAGTGGATTCATGATAAATAATCTTAGCACCCGATTTCCTTGGGCATCAGAAAGGGTGGTTTAATCATATTCGCTAAACTTATTTGAATTGCTTAAAAATTACTATACATTAATACAATGAATGAAGACAATGGATTAAAGCTCCAAGCCCACTGGTATGTAGTTGATGTGTGAATTACAGACTTGAAAATATTTCAGCATATTCAAAATACAACCATACAGTACAAGCACATCTTCCAAGACAAATTTGTTTGCAAGCCAATTCAAAATGTCACATGTGGTAAATTGCAAAGCCCATGGATCAGAAACAAAGTAGATTCTTTCTGCACAAAGTTCCTTGTTGATCTCTAGCACCACATTTAATTCTGAAAGCTGAAACAGTGATCACGTTCTCTGTTCTCTGACAGTGAAGGATGTGGTTCTTCTCAATGAAATCAGCCATTCAGAGGACAGACCAGTCAACAATGTGGCTGAATGAGCAATTCAACCAAACTTTTTAAACAGAAAAAATGTTTGAATAAGACTTTAACCCTATTTTGCCAGGAAAGGTAAATTAATGAATGTAATTGGTACAACTACAGTGGGGGAATGATTTGTATAAACAATTCTGAGAGGAGGGGCTTTTGTTGTGAGATTTGATTCAGTAATTCCCTATGAACTTATCAGAAGGATGTAACAGTGAAATTTAATTTTATATTTAGTTAAATTTCCTGAGAGTATTCCTTCAGGATATATCAGGTCCACCTCCCAACAGTAATCTTCAAATTCCTTCATACCACTTATCACAGACTGGAAGTTTATATTTGTGTCTTCATTTGATTAATGCCTAATATTGGTAGATACTTTGTCATGGGTCTTTACATCTCTGCACAACTTTCAGCAGAGGCATTTTCTGTCTTTGTTCCTTTCCGTCTTCACCAGGATGTTTGTGGAGGGTGAAGGGCCTTGGAATACAGATATTGTGCCTCCCACACAGAGGCAGAAGTCAGGGAAGCCTAGTTACCTGCTTTACTGAATTACAGTGCAGGTGCCCACTTAAATCTGAATTTCAGATACACACAATTTTTTGTGTGTGTGTAAATATGTCTCATGCATTGTTTGGAACATATTTATACTAAAACATTACCTGTTGCATCTCAATAATTTCAGTTTAACAGGACACCCTTTATTTTGATTGGCAACCTTATTTGCTGCCCATTATAAATAATTTGCTGTCCCAAGTTCAAGTCTCTCCAGCAACATGGGCCACACTTTTGCAGTCATCATCTGACCCTTCAACTGCTGCAGTGTGGGAACTGTGCCTCAGGAGTCCAGTGCCAAGGCTGGGATTGCTCTGAGAAATGGTCTCTCCTCTGACCACAGGTCTCAAGTCTTCTGTCAGCATCCCTGGAACTGTGGCAGGCTGCTGTAGCTTATAAACAGATGAAAGTCTCAGACACATCATGGTTTTTGACATTCATATCCCTCTCTAGGTAGACTTTGATGGCAGAAACTAGTTTTGTTCTGTTTAACATTGTATGTCTGGCATATTGCCCAGTACCTCTCACTGGATAAATAATTGCAGAAAAGGTGACTGAAAGAATCCTCGAATGGGCTGCCAAGGGAGTGTCAGCTGCTAAGCTCAGTGAGGTGAGTGTGCTCCTTAGTGTCCGTCTCTGTCACCATCTCTCCTCTTTTCTCTCAAGTTTCTCTCCATGTTATCTTCATCATCATCTCTTTCTTAAGCCTCAGTCTCAGTTCCCTCCAGCCCTAGCTCTAGTTTATGAATTATACATTCTTGCAGCTAAGAGTGCTTAAATGGGCATGAGGGAATGACGAGTTGGTGGGAACTGCAGAGAAACCTGAGTCCAGAGGTAATCTGAAGTTGGGCTTATTCCAGCCACTCCACCCAACTCTTATGTATACACCATAGCATTATAGAAACACCTGAAAGTAATAACTGGCATGCACTAGTTCATAGATTGATATGGCAACGAATGCCTAATGGCATAATCAGTCCAGAGCTGAGAGTCAATTTCCTTCGTAATGATCTGGTCCCAATCCCTCACTGCACAAAAGAAGAAAGGAATATCAGAATTAGAGATGTACCTACCTTTACAGATCTAGAGAGTCAGGAATCCTAACTTAATGTTGACTTAATCACGTAAGGTTTCTGAGATATGCTCAGATATGGTGTAAATAAAGCAGTATAAGCATGGCATATCCACTTGGTTACTTAAGAAGGCATCTATATATATTTTTCTATGTATTTCTGTCTCTATCTCTAGATTGTTAAGGTGACTAAAATGCATGATTACATATAACCACAAAGAAATAGTCAACTAACTGTATTCTATTTCAGGCTAAACTCCTTGATCTTGGGGGTCCTTTATCTTAAAGTTTACCCCAGGAATACAAAAAGGAAGCATGGTGAAGACTCATTCTTATGACTTTTTATTCTTTGCAGAAAGATTTTCCATATTGCATTTTCCTTCCTGCCTTCTAGTTCCCTTCTACTGAATCTGCCTCTCACATGGGGATGTGGGTTCTGGGGTCAAGATATTCAACACATTTCCACAGCAAACCGTAGTCTAATGGGAATGCTTTAGTCAGAATAACCATGGTTTGAATTCTCATTATGCCATCTGTCAGTATGTGATGTCATGGAACTTTCTTAGGCCATGCAGCCTGAGTTTTCTCAACTTTAAATATAAATAACATAATTACAGCAATTAAGAAGACTAACAAGATAATATGAATGGTTTGCCCAGAAAGTGGCACAAGAAAGCAACACAAAAATGAGTACAGCAGTTCAGACAGAACCCATGGGTTACAGCCCCCAGATTAGGTATCACCTGGAGCTTCCACAGGCCTGCAGATTTATTTCAAAGAGTTCTTTTGAAAGGTGACATGTAGATTTCAAAGAGAAAAAAAAGGGGTCCCAAGTCAGTACTAGAAGAGTAATATGAGGGATAAGATGCCTGAAATAAGTACAAAGCTGAGACAAGGTATAAAATGACAATTCAACTTAGCGTCATGTACAAGTATCACAAAACAAAGTCCAAGGTGAAATGGTTTCTACAGCTTAAGACTGAACAAGACAGGGACGCCCAGGATGAGCTCTCATGGGCTGTGCACCATGTTTGGGGATGGACAGGCAGGTATCTGACCAAACTACTGAGAGATACAATGCCACGGATGCTTTTGTATGGCAAGAAACAAACAGTCAGAAAATATTTTTAACAGACACAGCAAAGCCCAGCACCACTGAAGCATTTTAACTATTATAATTCAGGGCAATCGTCATGTACATTATTTTCCAAACTGTATTCTTTAGAGTCCCGGGATTCAATACAGAAATGTCCAGGACAAGCATGACAGCAGGATATGACCCTTATGTATTTTAGAACAGCATTGATGTGACACATCTGGGTAAACACATGCAAATACCCAGCAAAGTCTCCCCACAGTGGCATTGGACTGCATCAATCCCCACAGCTGACAAGGTTGTCTAACAGCATATTTCTGATGATTTTATTTGCATAAAAGAAAATGATACAGTCATTCTATCAAACTTTTGACCCTAAGACAGTCATTCTATGACTTCCTCCCTCATATTCCTAGGGGTTGAGTTATGCTTATGTCACAGTTCAAAGCCTATCGTGAGACTATTTTTGTAGTATAAGCTTGGAGAACCAAAATATATGATTATTTTTCAAAAATCACTAGTTGAAAATGAGCTTCAGAGTCTGCACTATTATATTAGCCTCTGCTTTGCGATTTTTTTCTAAGTTTATTCTAAAATTCCCAATATGAAAGTATTTTCTAAAAAGAAACATCAGCATACTTGCTTTCCTTATTTTAATTTTTTATTTTGGTATCATTAATACACAATTACATGAGCAACATTGTGGTTACTAGATTCCTCCCAATATCAAGTTCCCACCACATACCCTGTTACAGTCACTGCCCATCAGCATATGAGTCACTACTTGTCTTCTCTGTGTTATACGGCCCTCCCCATGCCCCACACCAACATTATGTGTGCTTATTGTAATGCCCGCTTTTCTCTTCTCCCTTGCTTCCAACCCAAACTCCCCATTCCCTTTCCTTTTGGTAACTGTTAGTCCATTCTTGGGTTCTGTGAGTCTGCTGCTGTTTCGTTCCTTCAGTTTTGTTTTTTTTTAATACTCCACAGATGAATGAAATCATTTGCTACTTGTCTTTCTCCACCTGGCTTATTTCATTGAGCATAATACCCTCTAGCTCCATCCATGTTGTTGCGAATGGTAGGATTTGTTTTTTTCTTATGGCTGAGTAATATTCCATTGTGTATATGTACCACATCTTCTTTATCCATTCATCTTCTGATGAACACTTAGGTTCTTCCATTTCTTGGCTATTGTAAATAGTGCAGTGATAAACATAGGGGTACATATTTCTTTTTCAAACTGGGCTGCTGCATTCTTAGGGTAAATTCCTAGGAGTGGTATTCCTTGGTCAAATGGTATTTCTATTTTTAGTTTTTTTTTTAAATTTTATTTTGGTATCATTAATCTACAATTACATGAAGGACATTATGTTTACTAGGCTCCCCCCTTCACCACGTCCCCCCCACATCCCCGTTCACAGTCACTGTCCATCAACATAGTAAGATGCTGTAAAATCACTACTTGTCTTCTCTGTGTTGCACAGTCCTCCCCGTGCCCCACACACACTATACATGCTAATCGTAATGCCCCCTTTCTTTTTTTCCCACCCTTATCACTCCCTTCCCACCTGTCCTCCCCAGTCCCTGTCCATTGGTAACTATTAGTCCATTCTTGGTTCTGTGCTTCTGCTGCTGTTTTGTTCCTTCAGTTTTCTTTTGTCTTATACTCCACATATGAGTGAAATCATTGGTACTTGTCTTTCACAGCCTGGCTTATTTCACTGAGCATAATACCCTCTAGTTCCATCCATGTTGTTGCGAATGGTAGGATTTGTTTTTTTCTTATGGCTGAGTAATATTCCATTGTGTATATGTACCACATCTTTATCCATTCATCTACTGATGGACATTTAGGTTGCTTCCATATCTTGGCTATTGTAAATAGTGCAGCAATAAACATAGGGGTGCATCTGTCTTTTTCAAACTGGAGTGCTGCATTCTTAGGGTAAATTCCTAGAAGTGGAATTCTTCGGTCAAATGGTATTTCCATTTTGAGCATTTTGAGGAACCTCCATACTGCTTTCCATAATGGTTGAACTAATTTACTTTCCCACCAGCAGTGTAAGAGGGTTCCCCTATCTCCACAATCTCTCCAACATTTGTTGCTATTTGTCTTTTGGATGGTAGCCACCCTTACTGATATGAGATGATATCTCATTGTGGTTTTAATTTGCATTTCTCTGATGACAAGCGATGTGGAGCATCTTTTCATGTGTCTGTTGGCCATCTGAATTTCTTCTTTAGAGAACTGTCTATTCAGCTCCTCTGCCCATTTTTTAATTGGGTTATTTGCTTTTTGTTTGTTGAGGTGTGTGAGCTCTTTGTGTATTTTGGCTGTCAACCCTTTATCGGATCTGTCATTTACGAATATATTCTCCCATACTGCTGGATAACTTTTTGTTCTGTTGATGGCATCCTTTGCTGTACAGAAGCTTTTCAGCTGGATATAGTCCCATTTGTTCATTTTTGCATTTGTTTCCCTTGCCCGGGGAGATATGTTCAAGAATAGGTCACTCATGTTTATGTCTAAGAGATTTTTGCCTATGTTTTTTTCTAAGAGTTTTATGGTTTCATGACTTACATTCAAGTCTCTGATCCATTTCGAATTTACTTTTGTATATGGGGTTAGACAGTGATCCAGTTTCATTCTCTTACATGGAGCTGTCCAGTTTTGCCAGCACCATCTGTTGAAGAGACTGTCATTTCCCCATTGTATGAACATGGCCCCTTTATCGAATATTAGTTGACCATGTATGTTTGGGTTAATGTCTGGAGTCTCTATTCTGTTCCATTGGTCTGTGGCTCTGTTCTTGTGCCAGTACCAAATTGTCTTGATTACTGTGGCTTTGTAGTAGAGCTTGAAGTTGGTGAGTGAGATCCCCCACCCCCCACTTTATTTTCTTCCTTCTCAGGATTGCTTTAGCTATTCGGGGTCTTTGGTGTTTCCATATGAATTTTTGAACTATTTGTTCCAGTTCATTGAAGAATACTGTTGGTAGTTTGATAGGGATTGCATTGAATCTGTATATTGCTTTGGGCAGGATGGCCATTTTGATGATATTAATTCTTCCTAGCCAGGAGCCATTTTGATGATACTAATTCTTCCTAGCCAGGAGCATGGGATGAATTTCCATTTGTTAGTGACCTCTTTAATTTCTCTTAAGAGTGTCTTGTAGTTTTCAGGGTATAGGTCTTTCACTTCCTTGGTAGGTTTATTCCTAGGTATTTTATTCTTTTTGATGCTATTGTGAATGGAATTGTCTTCCTGATTTCTCTTTCTACTAGTTTATTGTTAGTGTATAGAAAAGCCACAGATTTCTGTGTGCTAATTTTGTATCCTGCAACTTTGCTGTATTCCGATATTAGTTCTAGTAGTTTTGGAGTGGAGTCTTTAAGGTTTTTTTATGTACAATATCATGTCATCTACAAATAGTGACAGTTTAACTTCTTCTTTCCCAATCTGGATTCCTTGTATTTCTTTGTTTTGCCTAATTGCCATGGCTAGGACCTCCAGTACTATGTTGAATAACAGTGGGGAGAGTGGGCATCCCTGTCTTGTTCCTGATTGCAGAGGAAAAGCTTTCAGCTTCTCGCTGTTCAGTATGATGTTGGCTGTGGGTTTACCATATATGGCCTTTATTATGTTGAGGTACTTGCCCTCTATAGCCATTTTGTTGAGAGTTTTTATCATGAATGGATGTTGAATTTTATCGAATGCTTTTTCAGCATCTATGGAGATGATCATGTGGTTTTTGTCTACCTTTTTGTTGATGTGGTGGATGATGTTGATGGATTTTCGAATGTTGTACCGTCCTTGCATCCCTGGGATGAATCCCACTTGGTCATGGTGTATGATCCTTTTGATGTATTTTTGAATTCGATTTGCTAATATTTTGTTGAGTATTTTTGCATCTACGTTCATCAGGGATATTGGTCTGTAGTTTTCTTTTTTGGTGGGATCTTTGGCTGGTTTTGGTGTTAGGGTGATGTTGGCTTCATAGAATGAGTTTGGGAGTATTCCCTCCTCTTCTATTTTTTGGCAAACTTTAAGGAGAATGGGTATTATGTCTTCTCTGTATGTCTGATAAAATTCCGAGGTAAATCCGTCTGGCCTGGGGGATTTGTTCTTTGTTAGTTTTTTGATTATGGCTTCAATATCTTTGCTGGTAATTGGTCTGTTTAGATTTTCTGTTTCTTTCTGGTTCAGTCTTGGAAGGTTGTATTTTTCTAGGAAGGTGTCCATTACTCCTAGGTTTCCCAGTGTATAGGTTTTCGTAGTACTCTCTAATAATTCTTCGTATTTCTGTGGGGCCCGTCATGATTTTTCCTTTCTTGTTTCAGATTCTGTTGATTTGTGTTGACTCTCTTTTCCTCTTAATAAATCTGGCTAGAGGCTTATCTATTTTGTTTATTTTCTCGAAGAACCAGCTCTTGGTTTCATTGATTTTTGCTATTGTTTTATTCTTCTCAATTTTGTTTATTTCCTCTCTGATCTTTATCATGTCCCTCCTTCTGCTGACCTTAGGCCTCATTTGTTCTTCTTTTTCCAATTTCGATAATTGTGACATTAGACCATTCATTTGGGATTGTTCTTCCTTCTTTAAATATGCCTGGATTGCTATATACTTTCCTCTTAAGACTGCTTTTGCTGTATCCCATAGTAGTTGGGGCTTTGTGTTGTTGTTGTCATTTGTTTCCATATATTGCTGGATCTCCATTTTGATTTGGACATTGATCCATTGATTATTTAGGAGTGTGTTGTTAAGCCTCCATGTGTTTGTGAGTCTTTTTGCTTTCTTTGTATAATTTATTTCTAGTTTATGCCTTTGTGGTCTGAAAAGTTGGTTGGTAGAATTTCAATCTTTTGGAATTTGCTGAGGCTCTTTTTGAAGCCTAGTATGTGGTCTATTCTGGAGAATGTTCCATGTGCACTTGAGAAGAATGTGTATCCTGTTGCTTTTGGATGTAGAGTTCTGTAGATGTCTATTAGGTCCATCTGTTCTAGTGTGTTGTTCAGTGCCTCTGTGTCCTTACTCCTTTTCTGTCTGGTAGATCTGTCCTTTGGAGTGAGTGGTGTGTTGAAGTCTCCCAGAATGAATGCATTGCGGTCTATTTCCTCCTTTAATTCTGTTAATGTTTGTTTCACATATACTGGTGCTCCTATGTTGGGTGCATAGACATTTATAATGCTTGTATCCTCTTGTTGGACTGAGCCCTTTATCATTATGTAATGCCCTTCTTTATCTTTTGTTATTTTCTTTATTTTGAAGTCTATTTTGTCTGATACTAGTATTGGAACCCCTGCTTTTTTCTCTCCGTTGTTTGCGTGAAATATCTTTTTCCATCCTTTGACTTTAAGTCTGTACATGTCTTTGGGTTTGAGGTGAGTCTCTTGTAAGCAGCATATAGATGGGTCCTGCTTTTTTATCCATTCTGTTACTCTGTGTCTTTTGATTGGTGCATTCAGTCCATTTACATTTAGGGTGATTATTGAAAGATATGTACTTATTGCCATTGCAGGCTTTAAGTTTTTGGTTACCAAAGGTTCAAGGTTAGCTTCTTTACTATCTTACTGTCTAACTTAACTCGCTTATTGAGCTATTATAAACACGGTCTGATGATTCTTTATTTCTCTCCCTTCTTATTCCTTCTCCTCCCTTCTTCATATGTTGGGTGTTTTGTTCTGTGCTCTTTTTAGGAGTGCTCCCATCTAGAGCAGTCCCTGTAAGATGCCCTGTAGAGGTGGTTTGTGGGAGGCAAATTCCGTTAACTTTTGCTTGTCTGAGAATTGTTTAATCCCTCCTTCATATTTAAATGATAATCATGCTGGATACAGTAGTCTTGGTTCAAGGCCCTTCTGTTTCATTGCATTAAGTATATCATGCCATTCTCTTCTAGCCTGTAGGGTTTCTGTTGAGAATTCTCATGATAGCCTGATGGGTTTTCCATTGTAGGTGACCTTTTTTTTCTCTCTGGCTGCCTTTAATACTTTGTCCTTGTCTTTGATCTTTGCCATTTTAATTATGTGTCTTGGTGTTGCCCTCCTTGGATCCCTTGTCATGGGAGTTCTGTGTACCTCTGTGGTCTGAGAGGCCATTTCCTCCCCTAGGTTGGGGAAGTTTTTGGCAATTATTTCTTCAAAGACACTTTCTATCCCTTTTTCTCTCTCTTCTTCTTCTGGTACCCCTATAATGTGGATATTGTTTCATTTTGAGTGGTCACACAGTTCTCTTAAAATTCTTTCATTACTGGAGATCCTTTTATCTCTCTCTGCATCAGCTTCTCTGCATTCGTGTTCTTTGTTTTCTAGTCCATTAATGGTCTCTTGCATCTCATCCATTCTGTTTTGAAATCCTTCTAGAAATTGTTTTATTTCTGTATTCTCCCCCCTTAGTTCTTGCATATTTCTCTGCAAGTCCATCAGCATGGTTATGACTTTTGTTTTGAATTCTTTTTCAGGAAGACTGGTTAAATCTATCTCCCCAGGTTCCTTCTCAGGAGAAGATGTAGAAGATGTCGAAGCTGTCTGGGTTAGTCTTGTCTGGATCAAATTTTTTTGCCTTTTCATGTTGATAGGTGCAGTGGAGTGCTATTGACATGTCTATCAGCTGGGAGAGTCAGGACTCTTTCCATTTGGGTCCTGGCCTTTCTTTACTGGGAAAACTGCGACCCCTAGTGGCTTGTGCTGGGCAATTGCATGTAGACTGGGTGTCTGTATCTTGCCCAGCCAATGTGGAGGAAGCTCCCTTGCTGTGGGCGTGATGAGCCTCAGGCTGCTGCTCTGCTATGACGGAGCCCCAGAGGGGTAATGGACAGGGGGCTGTTTGGCTGTCTACCTCCATGAGGGGTTTCAGAGCTGTTGCCCAGGGGGTTAGTGCACCCAGAATTCTCTAAAATTTCCAGCCGCTGGACTATGACCCGGGATGCTTCTGTTCAACTGTGGGGTCCCTGTCCCTTTAAGACTTTCAAAAAGCACTTGCTTTTCTTTGTCCCAGGGGCTCCAGCTTCAGAACCTGCTCAAAGTTCTTACTGTCCTGTTTCCCTAGTATCCAGTACCCCATGCATGCAGTGTCTGTGCTCTGGTGCAGATGGCTAGGACTGGGTGTTTAGCAGTCCTGGGCTCCCTCTCCCTCCCCGCTCCGACTCCTCTCCTTCCGCCGGGAGCTGGGGTGAGGGGCCTCGAGTCCCGCTGGGCTGAGGCTTATATCTTACCCCTTTCACCAGGTGCTGGATTCTCTCAGGTGTGGATGTAGTCTGGCTGTTGTCCTGTGTCTTCTGGTCTCTCTTTTAGGATTAGTTGTATTTGTTGTATTTTCAAAAATATATATGTTTTTGGGAGGAGATTCCCACTGTCCTACTCATGTTGCCATCTTGGCTCTGCCCTTTAATTCTTGGGATATGTTTTTGACTAATTAAGTAGCAGCAACTATATTATGTAATATTTAATAAAATACTGATTTTTTAAGCAAAGTTAAAATAATGAAAATAAATCATACTAAAATGATAGTTTTCATTTGTGGATGGCATATATACATAAAAATCCCTAAAGACTATGCTCCAAAACTAATACAACTAATATCTGAATTTAACAATGTTGCAGGATACAAAATTAATAGACAGAAATCTGTTGCATTTGTATACACTAATGATGAACTAGCAGAAAGCAAAATCAGGAAAGCAATTCCATTCACAATTGCATCAGAAAGAATAAAATACCTAGGAATAAACCTAACCAAAGAATGGAAAGACCTATATGCTGCAAATGACAAGCCACTCTTGAGAGAAATTAAACCGGACACTAATAAATGGAAATTCATCACATGCTATTGAGTAGGAAGTTAATATTGTAAAAATGGGCATCCTGCCTAAAGCAATCTACAGATTCAATGCAATCAATATCAAAATACTAACAGCATTCTTTAACAAACTAGAGCAAATAGTTCAAAAATTTATATGGAACCACAAAAGACCCTGAATAGTCAAAGTAATCCTGAGAAGAAAGAATAAAGCTGGGTAGATTATGCTCCCCAACTTTAAACTCTGCTACAAAGCCACAATACTGGCACAAGAACAGAACCATAGACCAATGGAAGGGAATAGAGAGCCCAGATATAAACCCACACATATACAGCCAATTAATATATGATAAAGGAGCTATGGACATACAATGGGGAAATGACAGCCTCTTCAACAGCTGGTCTTGGCAAAACTTGTCAGCTACATGTAAGAGAATGAAACTGGATTACTGTCTAACTCCATTCACAAAAGTAACCTTGAAATGGATCAAAGACCTGAATGTAAGTCATGAAACCATAAAATTCTTAGAAGAAAACATAGGCGAAACTCTCTTGAATATAAAAATGAACAACTTTTTCATGAACATATCTCCTCTGGCAAGGGAAACAAAAGCAAAAATGAACAAGTGGGACTACATCAAACTAAAAAGCTTCTGTACAGCACATGACACCATTAGTAGAACAAAAAGGCATCCTACAATATGGGAGAATATATTCATAAATGACATATCTGATAAGGGGTTGACATCTGAAATATATAAAGAGCTCACATGCCTCAACAACCAAAAAGCAAATGACCCAATTAAAAAATGGGCAGAGGATCTGAACAGACAATTCTCCAAAGAAGAAATTCAGATGGCCAAGAGACACATGAATAGATGCTCCACATCACTAATCATCAGAGAAATGTAAACTAAAACCACAATGAGATATCACCTCACACCAGTTAGGATGGCCAACAACCAAAAGACAAAAACATCAAATGCTGGTGAGGATGCACAGAAAGGGGAACCCTCTTACACTGCTGGTGGGAATGTAAATTAGTTCAACCATTGTGGAAAGCAGTATAGAGGTTCCTCAAAAATCTCAAAATAGAAATACCATTTGACCCAGGAATTCCACTCCTGGGAATTTACCCTGAGAATGCAACAGCCCAGATATGCATATGCACCCCTGTTTATCGCAGCACTATTTACAACAGCCAGGAAATGGAAGCAACCTAAGTGTGCATCAGTAGATGAATGGATAATGAAGATGTGGTACATATTCACACTGGAATAGAGTATTATTCAGCCATAAGAAGAAAACAAATCCTACCATTTGCAACAACATGGATGGAGCTAGAGGCTATGCTAAGTGAAATAAGCCAGGTGGAGAAATACAAGTACCAAATGATTTCACTCATCTGTAGAGTATAAGAATAAAGCAAAAACTGAAGGAACAAAACAGCAGCAGACTCACAGAACCCAAGAATGGACTAACAGTTAACAAAGGGAAAGGGAGTGGAGTGGGTGGGTGGGAAGGGAGGAATAAGGGGTTTCAAGGGCAATATGATTAACACACATAATATAGGGGGGCACGGGGAAGGCAATATAGCACAGAGAAGACAAGAAGTGACTCTATAGCTTCTTACTATGCTGATGGACAGTGACTCTAATGGGGTATGTGGTCAGAACTTCATAATAAAGGGAGTGTAGTAATCATAATGTTACTCATGTGAAACTTGAGCATAAGATTGTATATGAATGATATCTTAATAAAAAAAACAGCTTGCCAAAAGTGGCAATCATAAAGCATGATAAATCTTTGCAAGATTTATAATTACATTTTTTATTGCTGGTTATTTGTTTACCAAGACATTCATTAATTTTTTGTGCTTCTGATTTTGTTTGAAGTCACAAATGGCTTATTCAGGATTTATCAAAGAGAATTTGGGCCTTAACAAGGAAGGAATCAGGCACTAGATGACCTGGTCCTCTGTTGCCTCTTTTATGATACAGCAGATATCCTACTCAAGTGAAAAGTGGCAACATGCTTATTTCATAATAAGCTGGGTGGAGCTGCTTATGTGATTATTCTGATGGGAAGTTTTAGATCCCTCACTGAGGCTGAATATAATTACAGCTTTGGCTACCCCAGAAATGCAAACTTCAACCTGTCAATCAATCAAAAATCCCATGTGAGCACTCCTTAGGTTATCTATCCTGATAGACCCCATTCATCCCCTAAGAGAAAGTAACTTTTCAATAACCAAACCACTTTTTTATCTTTATAAGTCCCTTTTTCCTGCTCCCTTCTGCCTATAAAAGTGTTTCATTATTCACACAGCTTCTACCTGCTAGTTTGGAGGCTGCCCAATTCGAATCAGGTTTTACTCTAAAACTAAAAAATTTTAATATGCCTCCATTTATCTTAAAACACATTAGACTTCATGGATGAAGATTTTTAAGTTCGGCAATCATCTAGTTTTGTGGCATCTCACACATTAAAGAAGAATTAAAATGTTTGTTTTCCACATTTTCTTGACTTAAATTTCGATACCGTTGGACACGGTCTACCACCATTTTTGTATTGGTTGTTCTAGTTCACAAGTGGTAACACTGAAGATTTGGTGATGTTTTATAAGGTTCTTTTTATGTATAATATTTTAACTATCTCATCAGTATTACTATTCTTTTGTAAAACTTGATAATATTCACATTTTAAAAGAAAAATAAAAGATGGAAATCAAGTATAAAGCATAGTTCGTTCACATTGCTTCCAAATATTAGAAGAAAATGCTATTTACTTTTTTAAAAGTAGTTTCTTAAATCAATGAGACCCTACTGGTCTGGTAATTGTTATCAAGGAGACCAACAGTTACATGGATTTTTGAGGTTTCCTGGAAAGCTAGAATAAAAAATATCTGCAGGGAAGTAAAATATCTGTGTCTGTCCTAAGTCTTAGTCAAGTGAAGTGCAGCCTCATCTGGGCTGCCTTTGATTCAAGAGAATGAACAAAGATGCTGCATATGGACACATTGGTGTCACTCATTAAAACTAATAAGTATAAAGTGAATGAAGACATATACCTTTTCATTATAATCTTGTGTATTCCAAAATGTTTAGCACACTAGTCAAGATGACTTTTGTTGTTCACTATTTATTAATACTTCCTCCTAGAAGACTGGATTTCTGATGCCCTCAAATTAGGCCTCAAATATGAGATTCCTAATTAAATTTGAATTTCACATAATTCATCAATCTTCTAAAACTTTTAGTATTTCAAATATTGTGTGGGTCATACATACCTTCAAAAAAATTGTTGTTTACCTGCTCACGCTTATTCATAAGGTCTGGCAACCTTACTTTAAATGCATGTGCTGAGAGGAAAAACTCCTCCTCTGTCAATTTAAACTTATAAGTCTGACAACAGACAGATTAGCAGAGCAGTTTATTGTGCCTGTGGCAGCAGTGAGATGAAGAGGCTCTCGCAGCAGCCAGGGATGAGGGCTGGTGTACCGATTTACTAGAGGGGAGTGGCAAGGGAGGGCTTCTATGGGACACAAATGAGCTTTCATGGGAAACAAACTGGGTTCAAGGAAACAAATGGAGGGTAGGAGCTTGTGATAATGTTTGTTTACGCAATTCCTCCTCCCTGTGCTAAGGGTCAGTCTGCTTCCTCGCTGGCAGCAGCCCCAGAGGAAATTTACGGCAGCTTCACTGGGAAGGCTTTGCCTTTAGTCAGAAAGGAGAAGCTCCCAAAAAGCCTTTTCTGCATCAGCTGTATCTCAAATGTCTTCACTATCAAGTATTTTTATACCACTGTGAGTCCCTATTAGCTACATTAGTAAATCATGTGGCTAGTATATAGTGCTATAATATTTTTGGAAGGTAATTTGGCATTATCGGTACCATTACCTATTGATTCAACAATTAAGCCTCATGATTTAATCAGCAAATAGATGTGCAGGCCTTGAAAAAGGTACTCTTTTTTTTGGAATGTGTATAACATTCTATTTTGTTTAGAATTATGAACAAAAAAGTTAAACAAACCAAAACCTAATTGTTTGTCAAAGGAGGCCTTACAAAATAAATGTTGATGAAGCTGTATAATGAAATAGTATGTAGCCCTTAAAATGGGTAAGCTAGATTCATTTGGATAATGTGAAATAAGCAATCTTACAATTTTATGGAGTTTTCCTTATGCCCTTGCTCCTAATAAATATATACAATAATAATTTTAAATGAATCATATATAATGCTACATATACTGAATTCTTACTGTGTACTAAGGCACATGAAAATGAACTTTCTGATCCTTGAGGCACACATTCCCCTGCTGCTTAACACTGAATCCCACATGAATTTATTCTACAAAGTATCCTGTTTTAAAAAATGTTATACCACTCCCCAAATTCATTGTATGTTATTTTACTTAAAAGAACATATAATGGTATATCCCTCAGAACATAGCTTTTACACTCCTACTATGGAGAAATACTAGCTTGCTTTTGACCTTCAAAAAGTTTTAGCATTTCTACTTATAACTGCATGGCAAAAATTCTTCAAAATTATAAAGCTGTGTTCAACATACATTTAGTGAGAATGAAGAGTAACTTGAAAACCTGATTTCAGTGGGAAAAGTAAAATACGATTTTTTTTCTATTAGATGTACCACTGTCAAATTAACATTGAAAACTATGTCTGGTCTGTTCCGTGTCCATGGACGAAGAACTGAGTAGTGTTGCCCTCAGAGCACCGTGGATATTCCCTTTCTGTGAAGATTTAGTATAATCCATTATTGCTCTTTTTTTCACTTTGTTGCCATCTAGCATTTTAGAGAACATAAATTAAACAATAATGGATGATATTCAATAGTAGGAATAAGTTTTTTCCACTAATCAATGTTTGAAATTGAGTTTCACAAGTTATATGGGCTTTTTATGGTAAACCAGGATATATTACTGGAAACAATCCTTTATTCAATAAGATGAGAAAATATTCTAGTGATTAAATATTCTAGTTACCATTGAGTGACTCTAGATAAAATAATTACTGATTTTCCATCACATACAGTTCACATAATTTAACTACTTGTTTATAAAGGAGGCACTTGGAAGTATGTGATAACAAAAAGAGCAGATCCACCCTCTCCTATTAGCTTCAGGTTCTCAGCCATGAGGTCACTGTTCTTGTAAGAGATCATGTTCTGTTAAAGAGTAGTCCTGATTGTGGATTGAAGCCTGAGCTAAAAGAACCTAGGTGATCCCTTATGAATGCATCCAAAGACTAGTCTATATAATTTTTTTAAATTCTAACAATACCATTGAAGTGCTGTAGGTAATTTTTGGAGATTAAGTTTTGGGAAAGGGACCTGGAAGATGAAAACCTGGCACTGGTGTTCCAGTTATTGGGAGTGAAAGGATTATTAAAGAAACCAAGCTTGATATGGAGACTAGAAAAATAGTCTGATGCACTATTAAAGGAGTGCTTTGTCTATCCTAAAACAGTTCTGGTTCACCAAGAATAAATCATGTCATGCTGATTGCTGCCCAATGATGGAAATGAGTAACATTATTGGGAATACAGTATGAAATTCAATGATATTTCTGTGGAAATAATGAATATGGGCTAGCTGCTGGTTCAGTTAGGGGAGCTGGTAACTATTCCATATGATTACATTGAAAGTTACTCATCAACTTTGTCATAAAAGAGAACTTTGTCTTTAACCTTGCCTTCTCAAGTATTTTTTTCAATGAATTGTATGAAGAAATACAAGTTATGCTTAACAAGTTTGTTCGTTACATGAAGGTATATAGGAGAATCTGAGTTTGGGATGACTGAATGAAAAATTAATGAAAAGTCAAGGGGCTACAAAACTAGAATAAACCTAGGAAAAGAAAAATGCAAATGGTACTATAGATGAAGATCAAACTAAGTGTACAAGAACAGGAAGGGAGGGCCCTGACTCAACAATAAAACTTATAGAAAGGAACTGTGGAAGAGGTAATTGGCAGTAAGGGAAATATGAATGAACAGAACAATATTGCTACTACTTCAAGTAACTAAAGCCATTAGCAAAAGTGTAAAACAATCCAAATTCAGGGTTATGTAAGTGGTTGCAATTCCTTGTGCCTGGTGTCTGGTCTTCTGTTTTCAGTATTACTCTTTAAAGAGAATAATAATCCTGGAATATGTGTAAACACAAACAGCCAAGACAATGAAGGATCTAGACATATTAGGCTTGGAAAAGAAAAGAATGCGGGCAGAAAATCCGAAAAGTAGGTTATGAGAGGGGCTGCCACATAGAATAGGCTATTCAGCCCTAAGGGGAAGCAGGAATCAAGGAGCAGCCTCTCCAAAAAAAAAAGCAGGCATCAATAATTAATCAGTCACTATTGAAGGGACCCCAGAAAGAATGATTTGCTTATAATTAAGACTGTACAAAAGTACTTGGAAGGCTCAGGAGTAGGGAGGTGAGGAGCGTGGAGCATTATTGTGAAGGCGCATTGTGGACATCACCATCACCTTTAAGGTCTTTTCAACCTTTACTTGTGATGAGTATGGACTGCATTTTAAAGTCATTGGAACTCCTCATTCCCCCAAATAGGACTTTTCCTGATACATCAGCAGGAGATACAAGTGCATTTTATTCAGAATGAAGATCTTCTGGAAACTTGCCTATGCCTCTGGCCATGGTTCTTCCAATCAAATATTAAGGTATTATAATATCTCAATAAATGGTAATATTTTTTTTCTCCTTTTAAAATTTTTTTATTAAGGTATGATTGATATACAGTCTTATGAAGGTTTCACTTGAAAAGACAATGTGGTTCCTACATTTACCCTTCTTATCAAGTCCCCACCCACACCCAAATGCAGTCACTGTCCATCAGTGCAGCAAGATGCCACAGATCCACTATGTGCCTTCTCTGTGCTACACTGTTCTCCCCATGCTCCCCCACACCATGTGTGCTAAACATAATACCCCTCAGTCCCCTTCTCCTTCCCGCCCCATCCGCCCTCCTTCACCCCTCCCCTTTGGTAACTGCTAATTCCTTCTTGGAGTCTCTGAGTCTGCTGCTATTTTCTTCCTTCAGTTTTGCTTTGTTGTTATACTCCACAAATGAGGGAAATCATTTGGCACTTATCTTTCTCCACCTGGCTTATTTCACTGAGCATAATGTCCTCCAGCTCCATCCATGTTGTTACAAATGGTAGTATTGTTTCTTTCTTATGGCTGAATGGTATTCCATTGTGTATATGTATAAATGGTAATATTTTTGATTCCAAGGTTAACTGTTAAATTTAAGTTATATTGAGAATTGGAGTAACATCTATACACATAGATGTATAAATAGTATATTTCTAATTGGTAGAAAAGTCATTTGAAAATCCAGGAGTGATTCACAGTGGTTACTCCTTTAGTTTGTTTCATTTACTTTTCTCTCTTTGGAAAAGTTTTTCCTATTAAAGACCTGATATGATGAGACATGATAGGAGAAGAAAAGTTGGTGTAGATATTCCAGGAATTTGAAAAACAATCTTTATTTTCATAAAGTTGATATGATTGAAAATCTCATACTGAAAGATGAGTGCATTTTGCTGAACTAAACCCAGTTTCATATTGAAACAGTCTAGTTTGCAAATGAGAATGGCAACATTGATTACTCTTTCATGTATACTGTCCTTTTCCCTGCCTCCATCTGCAACTCCACACCAGTATGGAACATGAGCCAGACAGGGCCTTTTTAAGTGTGTAAAACTTGGCACAAATGTACATTTTAAATATAAGTCTTTTTTTTCTTAGCGATTGTAGTAGGTTGAATGATGGCTCCCAAAAGATATGTCCACCTAGAACCTCTGAATGTGACCTTATTTGGAAAAAGGCTCTTTCCCAACATAATTAATTTAAGGATATCAAAATGAGATGATCCTCCATTGTCTAACCCCATACACAAAAGACCTGAATGTAAGTCATGAAACCATAAAACTCTTAGAAAAAACATAGGTCAAAAATCTCTTGGACATAAACATGAACATCTGCTTCATGAACATATCTCCCCAGGCAAGGGAAACAAAAGCAAAAATGAACAAGTGGGACTATATCAAGCTTAAAAGCTTCTGTACATCAAAGGACACCACCAATAGAACAAAAAGGCATCCTACTGTATGGGAGAATATATTCATAAATGACAGATCCGATAAAAGGTTGACATCCAAAATATATAAACAGCTCATGCACCTCAACAAACAAAAAACAAATAATCCAATAAAAAAATGGGCAGAGGATCTGAACAGACACTTCTTCAAAGAAGAAATTCAGATGGCCAACAGGCACATACATGAAAAGATGCTCCTCATCCCTAATCATCAGAGAAATGCAAATTAAAACCACAATGAGATATCACTTCACACCATTTAGGATGGCCACCATCCAAAAGACAAACAACAACAAATGTTGGCAAGGATGTGGAGAAAGGGGAACCCTCCTACACTGTTGGTGGGAATGTAAATTAGTTTAACCATTGTGGAAAGCAGTACAGAGGTTCCTCAAAAATCTCAAAATAAAAATACCATTTGACCCAGGAATTCCACTCCTAGGAATTTACCCTAGGAATGCAGCATCCCAGTTTGAAAAAGACATATGCACCCCTATGTTTATCACAGCACTATTTACAATAGCCAAGAAATGGAAGCAACCTAAGTGTCCATCAGTAGATGAATGGATAAAGAAGATGTGGTAATATACACAATGGAATATTATTCAGTCATAAGAAGAAAACAAACCCTACCATTTGCAACAACATGGATGGAGCTAGAGGGTATTATGCTAAGTGAAATAAGCCAGGTGGTGAAAGACAAGTGTCAAATGATTTCACTCATCTGTGGAGTATAAGAACAAAGAAAAAACTGAAGGAGCAAAACAGCAGCAGAAACACAGAACCCAAGAATGGACTAACAGTTACCAAAGAGAAAGGGACTGGGGAGGATGGGTGGTAAGGGGGGTAAGGGGAGGGAAGAAAGGGGCCATTATGATTAGCATGTATAATGAGGGAGGGCACGGGGAGGACTGTACAACACAGAGAAGATAAGCAGTGATTTTACAGCATCTTACTACGCTGATGGACAGTGACTGTAATAGGGTATGTGGGAGGGACTTGGTGAAGGCGGGAGTCTAGTAAACATAATGTTCATCATGTAATTGTAGATTAATGATACCAATAAAAAATGAGATGATCCTAGGTTACTTGGGTGAGTCTTCAGTTTGGTGACATGTGTCCTTATAAGAAAAACAGACAGAGAAGGGGGAGGCTACATGAAGCTGGAGGCAGAGATTGGAGTTATGCTGCCACAAGTCTCGGAAACTTGGGAACCACCTGAGGCTGGAATGATTCTCTTAGACTCTCATGAGAGTGTGTCCTGCCTTCATTTTTGAACTTCTTGTCTATGGAACTGTTAAAAAATAACTCTGTTGCTTTAAACCACCAACATGTGGCAATTTATTATAGTATCCCTAGAAAACTAAAATAGCCATCATTTGCATTAGACCAGAATCTTACTTTTCAAACATGAAGACTCTGTATTCATGGATGAAAATAAATATATATAAAAGTCAGCCAGAAACTAGTTGCCTGACACAGTAACCAGTGTACTAGAAAAATCAGGAAAGTAGGATCTGTGAGAAGCTGTGGAATAGCTGTTCTGTCTCCACAGAGACTGGGAGCTGCCTAGTGAGCTCTTTAAACTTTACCTGGAATGATGTTTTATGATGGATAATTTTAACTGCTTATTTCTAAAACATTGTGGACCAGAAGATCAAAGTATGTAAAAGAAGTTAAAAAGTCAGTCTCTGGTCCTGGAACAGCAAACAAGCAGTCTTGAATGGTAGTTTACTTAGTGGGAAAGACATACATCAGCTATTTGAAATCCAGTCCTTAGTTAAAGCAAGTGAAATTCAGAGTGGTCAAAAGAAGCTATGTCAGGCATGTTGTCAGTAAAAAAATATACACTAGGCAGGCCTAAGTGTTCTGACCCTGTGGCCAGTAATCTATCACAGAGCTGCTACATCCCTTTAAATATTAAAATGTTGAAATATAGAGTACACATGCCATGGAAATAAAATTGGCAATAACAGTGGGAGAGGAATGGGAATTGGTCTAGCAACACATACAGATTTTGTAAGGGCTGCTGATTGTCCAAATGAGATTGAAGGCCATTGATGTGTAAGAACTCTCAGCTACAAAGTAGATGGCTTAGATTAGTCCTACTCTGGAATTTGAAGAGAAACGTGGTAAATCTGAAGTTAAATTATTACTAATGAATATAGACACTATTAAAAATAATGAACATGGGAATTTTATATTCAAGACTTGTAACTAGATCAAAGATGTCAGCTCAAAGATTTTATATCCTTTGTTTCTTGTTAAAGAAAGAAAATGAAAATGTGAACTTAAACAATAATTTAGAAAAAAATATAATTAAGGTATGGATGTTCTTATGCACTTTTTCTTACAAATAAATTTGAGAATCAGTTTCTCAAGTTTCATCACAAGTTATACCATTTTGATTGGCACGTGTTGCCTCAATAAAGCAATGCTTCTCTCCTCACTTAAAAACTTTGGCTTAAAATCATAAGTAGCTTTCATATTTTATCAAGCAGCCTATTTACTACCATCAATGTCTTTTAATCTTTTCTCCATTAGTCTAATGGTTTGATAAACTGGTAAAGGACATCTACTTTGGTAATACATTGGTGGAACAGGATAGCTAATTTTTTTAAAAGTTGCACTTAACATCACATGTGAAATTAATCTCTCTACTTTTCTGTATTTGTTAAATTTAGTGTCACTGCTTTCCTCGATTTATGAGCTGATGATTTCTATATTCAACAACCTTTATGGTTTCTTAGAAATTTCATGTTAAATATAATGTGTAATTAAAACCATTTACTAGATCTTCTATGTAGGTACTTTTAGGGCATTTGTAATTTCTTTCATTGTCATATTGGTCAATTTGGATTTTTAAAAATGGTTCTCAGGCAATTTTGAATATTAAAAAATTTAGAATAATTTACTTTCATTGATAGAGTCAAAATAACCAACATGTACATATATTACCGTACACTGTGCTCATGAAAAAAGTCAAAACCAAACAATTCCATCCCCTGAACCAGCATCCTTCTTTCCATATATCAATATTTTTGTTTAACTTTTATTTTTAATGAGATATTTCTCCAGAAAGTTGTGTATATTTTAAACTAAGTTATTGTACATTGTTTCCTTCAAATCTTCATTGTGGTTATTTTACTCAACTTTAGTATTCACTTATTTCTAATTTTTCTTTTTCTTTTCAAAATCAATAAATTAATTCAGAATTCCTTTCATGTGATTGCACACTTGTTTATGTTTCACAAGCACTTATGAGTAATATTCTTAATGCTGATATATTTTAAACATTCTGTAGATGAAATTTAAACTTATTTAGAGGTGTATTTTGTTATTTTCCAATTTGTCAAAAACCTTTTTAAAATGTGTTACTATTCCAGTTACAAAAATGGTCTCTGAATGACTCTGCACTTGGGTTCTGACGATTAGGTAATGAACTCACCCATATTTCTTATTTCACACAATGTTTGATACATACTTAGTACTTAATAAATGTCGGTACCGTCACAAGTCCCTATCTATATTATCACTGCTTTCTTTGTTCCCAAAGATAATAATCTGCATTTTAGGATATTTTAAATTTACTGACACTTGATTTGTAGCCCAGGATATAAACACATGTATAAATATTCCAGGGTCACTTGTCAAAGGTATATCATGTTATTGATTGATTTAAAAAATACCCATACAAACACTATTCTTATAAAAATCTTTCCTTTCTGAAAATAATCTCATTATGAAAGCTTGAGAAATATGAGATTCTCCCACTATAATTATTTTTTTAAGTTGTCCATTATATGATCTTCGTATGAGTTAAGTTTCTTCCATTCCAATGATTTTGCCACTCTTATTTAATTCTCTGTTGCATGGCTTAAAACTTCCATAACAATATTGTGTAATTTGAAAGGGATACCCAGTATTTAGTGTGAAATAATACTGTTGCAGAATCACTTGTGCCTTGTTTAATGTTACTTTTTTCCTGACACAAACACATTTACAATTGATGTGAATCAACACTCTAACAAATATAATGATTTTTTAAAGAAGAAATTATTTTTTAAAGGAGGAAGTTTAAAGAAAATATTGTAAAACTATTGGCCTTAAAGAAATCTGATAATACTTACATTGTTTCACTGTGAACTACATACTTTGAAACAGGAAACTCACTCTAACTTAATTAATTGAAAATTTATAGCTTGTAATAAACATGTACTAACAATGCTAATGTTTGTAGTGCTAAGTGTTTTGGTAACATTTCCTCAGTTCAACATGTTTTTTTAAGTGTGCTGTGAAGTGTCATTCTCAAATAGCAGAAGACCCAAATTTGCTAGTAAAATATTGTAGAAAGCATACCCAATTTCACTGTATTATGGGATAGATAACATTTCTGTTTAGTGAACATTGATTTGAAGAAAGTCTTTATACAATGTATTCTCATTAACATGATATGATTATGTTATGATGAAATCATCTTAGAGATTGATTATCATTAGAAAAGATTAAATATCTCTTTCATTGGAAAGTGAGTTATTGTGTTTTAAGGAAAGGATAAAATGAAACAATCTTCCTTGGGTTTAACAAGCTTCTTTGGTCCATATAATTACATGAATAACTGATGATTTGTATAAAAACTGGACAACTTTATGTATCTTTTCAAAGTTGTTTCCAATTACTTGCTAAGGCAAACTTGGAAGCTAACTGCACAATAACATTTAATTTGGATTGCATATTGCTAATAATTTGCAAATTGATTTTTATTTATGGTGAATGTAACAAAGTGCCTGTACATGATGGGCTCCATTCAGAGGTCACACATTATTACTATTTGTCCTAATATTTAGTCTTATTTTTAAACTAAAACATCCAAAATAATTTTAATTATCAGGAGGCAAAAACAACCTTTTCCCAGCCAACACGTTAGCTGTGCATTGGTTCGAGCTCACTTTTGTCACTTAAAGTGGATCTATTTATTCTCAACTGTGTGCTTTTGTATTTTATTTATGAAATTCCTGAGGTAAGCAAAATTGCCTCTGGTTATTGAGAGGCCTGAAGAAAGGTGAACTCAAATGAGATTTCCTGCCGAGATCTGAGTGTGGAGACTTGACAGAGCAGACAAGCAAGACCTCTCTCAGAGAATGTCCATTTGGGGACCAAGTGTCATAAGGTCTTTGAGCAACATCAAGGTTGCACTTGGGACTCTGATTTGCTTGATTGCATAAAGAACCAATCCAGAGCAAAACCTCTCTCAGATTTTGAATCTTTTTACACTTTTTACTGGAATTAAGCACTTCAGTAAGTACTCTCCAAGCTGGTATGGACAAGGACAGAGTGAAAATGCCAAGTGTGTGACAGGTAGGGGTGAGCATTCCTTACCTCAGAGGGTCCTCCAAAGATCCCACAGCTTGGAGCTGCCATGGGGCAGGTACACTATCAAGAAGGCAGAAGGAAAGGTGGGCAGGACTCCTGTATAAAAACAGCAAATGGAAGAGCTCAGCCAAGGAGTCCTGGAATCTTATCTCTTACTATCCTTGATTCTGGACTCCTTAGAAATAATGAAGGAGCAAAGTGTAAAAAGGTTGACTGAGATAGAAATATTCCTCCAAAACAGTTCAGCTACTTTCACTAACATTTGCAAAAAACAAGAACAATGAGGTTTATACAAATTAGCTTAGCAGTCTTGAGAGAGAATTATCAGATATGCATTTTGCTTTCATCAAACATATAGTGAGCACAAGCTGGAGGAATGGAGTGAAAGTGTGAAAGCATTGTGCTTATTGAATTGATTTATTTTGAACTGTGCCCATTGCTATATTGCGGGGACAAAATTTGTGACAACAAGGGTGTTTTTATAATTAGAGGATGTTGTGCAATTGTAAAAGTGTTGTGCCAAGCACTTTGTTTTAAAGACAAATTATTCTTGGGAAGGGTAATGCTTCACTGAAACTGTGCAGTGTGTGGAGGTCAATTGTTGCTTCACTTACCTAGTCATTCAGTCAATCAGAGAACATGCTAATGGTCTTAATGATGTGGCATAAGGGTTTAAATCGTAAGTGCATCTCCGTCTTGGGGCTGCCTTTTTTATTCCCAAGAAAACAATCCGTAACTATCCATCAAGTGAGATTGAAATGCAGCAATAAAGAAAGATTATGTGTCCCAGGGAATCCATCTGTGGTGCTAAACTAAAGGAACCCAAAAGTAAAGTTTACATCTAAAAGGCAATGTAAGCACAATTTCAGGGATATTTAATACTAAATTTAAAAAAATGAAAAAAGATGCATTTACTAATGCTGTCATTTTTAAGTTTATGGCTTGTCCTTCACTGTTATTGACAAGAAAGGAAAATGGTTTCATTTGAAAAATTCAGTGCATAGACTACAAAACTATGGAATTGTACAGTTTGATATAGCCCACTTTATCAGGCACACAAAAATCATATCAGAGTTTTTGTTGCTTTGATGCTTAGCTGATTTATTTATTTTCAGGCCAAATGGAATTCAAAGCAACAGTGTCAAAGAGAACACAGGCTGTTTATATTGTAAAACAGTCCAGTGTGGGGTTATGTGTGGGAAAGCATAACACAAAATTTTTGAAATAAAATATTCATGGATTTGAGGTTTGATTTGACACATCAAAATCCATGAAGCCCTTCCTTGAAATGTATAGAGATATGTAGATACAGTTCATATGAGCACATGCACACATGATATGGTACATGATTTTTAGGAGAGCATACAAAAGAAACAATTATTCATAAAGGAACCACTGAAAGGACAACTTTCTGAAAAACCTAACAAGGAATATATGGAATGTACATGATAAAGACCTGTAAATGTTGTAATAAAAGATTTTTTTTAAATAAGTATAACTTGTATCTGAATGTTTCTATCTTTGCATGAATATTCTAATGGTGAAAAACATTACAAACCAACTTACACAATAAAAATTTTAAGAAGGTACATTGAAATTTTCTAATAATAAGAATATAGGTGTGCTAACCCGAAGAAGAAATGTGAAAAAGGCTAAAACCAAGTTTAAGAATAAAAATAAATTGGTGAGATTAAAATATGCTGCAATAAAAAAAATCAACTTCTAACCATTTTTGAGGGCATATTTTGTACCAGGAACTATTTAAGTACTGAACACATATTAATGCATTGATCCCTTACAAATACCTTTGAGACACATAAATAAATTGAGACAGAGAAATCTTTACACTGAAAGTGGACTTATCTGGGGTTTATACACAGATAACCTGCACCACAACCCCAGCATTACCCCAGTATACTTTATTCTCTTTCCGTATAGAACTATAATCATTAAAAGTGAAAATTACACAACTAATGGGCATCAAAAGTCTATGGGCATCAAATGTACTCCTGAAACAGAACCATTTGTATAAAATCACACTTGTATGTAAAAGGAAGTCTTATAAATAAATCTGTGTTGTTTGAGCACCATAAGGAGGAAATCATTAGTTAGAGTAACCCTCTTTAAAAAAAAGTCAGACGCTATTACTCCAGGGCTGAAATCTTCTAATGATTTCTTGTATCACTCAGTGTTCAAGACAAAATTCTTAACGAGGACCTACAAAGAGCTCAATTGTCCGGTGCTTTGCCCGCTTCCGTTCTGTTTTTTTTCTCTCAGAATCCATGTCCCATCGCTCCGTTAGCAGGGGAGTCCCTGGAGGTTTTGCTGCACCCGTGGCCTCCCGTCTGGGATTATTTTTCCCCGACCCCCATGCAGCTAGGAGTCACTTTGTGGAGAAGTTTTCCCCTCGCTATACAGGACAATGTGTGAAATACCATCTCACGGACGTTACGAAGTTCCCTGCCTGCCGCTTGTCTTTTTCACTCCTCTGTGGGCTGAAGCCTTGGAACATGATCTTGCTGCTGGTGACCCTGTTTTGACCATGAAATGAGTTCAAGACTAAAAAATAATGAAGCACACGACAGAAGGAAACTAGGTTTTGGATGACTCTGAGATTAAGTGCTGCCTACCCACCTGAAGCATGTGCCTGTTTGGACTGCTATGTGCGGGGGAAAAAATAAACTACTGCTGTGTGAGCCACTCTATTTCTCGTTCTCTTTAACACAACAGACACCCTAAAGTAAACCATTTCCTTGCTACTTCTGCAGTCTCATCTCTTATACTTCTCTGTGCATTTCAGTGGCTGTAATAGTCTTTCTGTTCCTCAAAATAGAGCACTCCCACTTCAACACCTTTGCACAATCCCTTGCATCCTCTCCTCCCAAATATTCCCACGGCTGCTCTCACACTTCTTCAAGCCTCTGGTCAAACATGAACTAAACAGAGATTCTCCCTGACCTTACATATACCATGCCACATCTCCCTAAAGTCTTCTGATTTTTCTATGGATTCTCTTTATTGTGCATGTCTATACTGTCTCAATAAAAGTAAGCTCCATGATTAAATGAACTTTATTTATTTAGTTTTCCAGTATCATTAGAGTCAGAAACAGAGATTGTTAAGAAGTTGGGGACAAATAAGTATTGTAGAATAGATTAATGGAAGGAAAAAGTTTTATAAGAAGCATGTGAAACTGTCACAAAAATCAATCATGTATCAGATCACTGAGAAACATCAACAAGTTACATGGGATTAAAATATTACAAGCAATATTCTCTGATTAAAATTTAATGAAATAAGAAATTGAAAAAGACATTCCACCTGGAAATAAATGATAAAAAGAACTGTTTTCACACAATTCTTTGATTATAAAATAATAAATACAATCAAAAAGAACAGAATTTCTAAAATATAGCCATCTGAAAAATAGTACATATTAGGGTTGGACATTGCCTTATATTTTTTTTCCAGCCCTATTGAACTATGATTGACAAACAGAAATTGTGAGGTTGTTCAATGTGATATTGTAAAAGTGTAGGACATGATCAAATAAACATAAACACTGTGAAATGATTACTACAGTCAAGTTAATTGGCAAACCTCACATAGTTTCTCTTAGCAAATTTCAGGTGCAATACTTGAGTAAAATATTCTCAGCAATGAGAACTATGCTATATAGACCTCAGAAATTCTTCCTCTCGTAACTGAAACTCTTTACCCTTTGATCAATATCTTGGCATTTCCCACCCCTCAGAGCCTGGAAAACACTGTTCTACTCTGTGATTCTATGAGCTCTGCTTTTTCAGATTCCACATACAGGTGAGATCATACAACATTTGTCTCTGTGTTTGGCAGTTTTACTTAGCATGATGTCCCCCAGCTTCATGCTGTTTTTGCAAATGGCAGAATTTCCTTAATATTCCATTGTATATACGGACTATGTTTTCTCTGTTCACTCATCCATTCACAGACACTTAGGTTGTTTCCAAATCTTGGCTATTGTGAATAATGCCACATGGACATATGAACACGTCATATCCCATCAAGATACTATTTCACTTCCTTTGGATACACACCCAGTAACAGGATTGCTGCATCCCCTTCAGTCTATAATTGTTTGAAGAATTCCATGTTTTCTATAATGGCTGTACCAATATTCATTCCCACCGGTAGTGCATGAAGGTTCCCTTTTCTCTGTACTGTGGCCAATACTAGTTATCTTTTGTCTTTTTATATAGTAGCCATTCTGATAGATGTGAGGTGATAGCTCACTGTGGTTTGGAGTTCATCTCCCTGCTGATGAGTGATGGTGAGCAGCTTTTCATGGACCACTTGTCCATTTGTATGTAGAAGTGATGAGAGTAAGCATCCTTGTCTTATTCCTGGTCATAGCAGGAAAGATTTCAGCTTTTCCTCACTGAGTATGATGTCTGCTGATGATGTTAGAGTATGTTTCATAGATGGCATTTATTACATTGAGGTGTATTTCTTCTATACCCAACTGGTTGCAGGGTTTTTATCATGAAAGTTTGTTGAATTTTGTCAAGTGCTTTTTGTGCAACTATTGAGATGATCATATGACCTTTATCATTCCAACTTGGTTATGGTGTATAATCTTGTTTTTGTGCTGTTGAACTCAGTTTGTTCATAGTTTGTTGAGGATTTTGTGTCTCTGTTAATTAGGGATATTGGCCTATAATTTTCTCTTCTTGTAGGGTCCTTATTTGGCTTTGGTATGAAGATAATGCTGGCCTTGTAAAATAGGGGAGGCATTCTTTTTTATTAAAGTATAGTTGATATTCAATCTTATATTGATTTCAAGTATACAACACAGTGGTTCAATAGTTACCCATATTATTAAATCCTCATCCCCACTAGTGCAGTTACTACTTGTCAGCATAGGAAGATATTACAGAATCCTTGGCTATATTCTCCATACTGTACTACCACCCCCACCTTTTCAAGTTACTTTGATAATAGAAAATGCCCAGGGCCACCCAGAACCACATGAGCTCAAAATGAAAGGCATCAAAATGGTCTATTCCCCCAAACATAACAACTCTAATTCAGCCTTTAAATCAGAAAGTTATATGAAACTTTAAGGCCCCTTATACGTGGCACTCTGTGGGAAATAGATATTGTCAACATCATGGAAGAGAGCTGTGATAGAACATCATGAGAGTATGGAAGGATTATACCATTGAAGATTCTGCCATTTTTGTAGAGAAAGCTGTGAAAGCCATCAAGCCCCAAACAATAAATTCCTGCTGGAGAAACTGTACAGATGTGCACGGCTTCACAGGATTTACAACAGAGTCAATCCAGGAAATCAGGAGATTGTGCATACGGAAAAATGGTGGGGGGTGAGACTTCAAGATATGGACCTTGGAGAAATTCAAAAGCTAATAGACACGACACCAGAGGAATTAACAGAAGACAACCTGATGGAGATGAGTGCTTCCAAACCAACACCAGGCAACCAGGAAGGAGACAGAAGAAGTAGTGCCAGAAAACAAACTGTCCTTAAACAATCTGTCTAAAGGGCTCTGATGATTCAAGACTGCTTTTGACATCTTTTATGACTTTGAGCCTTCTATGGTACATGCACTGAAATCAAAGCAAATAATGGAAGAATAATTGGTACCATACAGAAACACTGAGAGAAATGGAAGAGCAGAAAGACAGAAGGTATATAATGTTACACAGTGTGTGCCTCTCCGGCCTCCCCACCCACCTCTTTGACATCTTTTATCTGCACCACCCCTGACGCAGCAAAACCAACCCCTCCTCTTCCTGCACCTCTTCAGTTTACTCAACATGAAGATGACGAGGATGAAGACATTTTTGGTGATCCACTTCCACTTAATGAATAGCAAATAATCATCATACCATACAGTTCATAAACTTATCTTTTGTGTATGTTGTGTCTTCATGTGAAAATCTATTAACTGTATGTCAAGAGCTGTGTGAGGTTGTCCTTTATCATCATTATCATCATCACATAAGCATTCACCCTGTGGAACGTCATGTACAAAACTTATATGGAAGTACATAGTCTATCTTTACATAGGCATAAGGTGAATGATATTTAATATAAAACTAACAATGTGTTAGTTTTCTTACTGTTTTACAACTTTGTTTTCAAATAATTACATTAATATATATTATGCCCCTCTAATAATTGGAGAAACTGCATATCAGTCTATTATCAGAAGTTAATTTTTTTTGAAAATGTAGCAATATTTCCAATACTGTATTATCAATATGACTGCAATATGGGATTCATAACAATTTACAATGATCCACTCAGTACTGTTTAGGCTGGGCTACCATTAAGCAATCATACTGCTGCTTCTTCATTATCAGTGCATGATTATTTTACCTATAAATAAATATGAACTTTTTTTATATTATCCTTTCATTTTTGATGTACATTATTTGTAATAACTGTAGTACCCATAGTGTTTTGTATGATATAAGATAATATTGATGTAGGTGCTGATAGACATATGATTCACATTATAAACAGATGGTATTGATAAATACAGTATTGTAAATGTATTTCCTCTTATGATTTCCTTTATAAGATTTTCTTCTCTCTAGCCTATTATATTGTAGGAAAACAGTATATAATACATATAGGACACAAATATATGTTAACTGACTGTTTATTACATTGGTAAATCTTCTATTCATCTGTAGGCTGTTGGTGGTTAACTTTTGGGGAAGTCAAAAGTTCTAAGCTTATTTTCACCTGTGCAGGGGATCAGCTCCCCAACCCCCATGTTCAGAGGTCAACTGTATGCTTTCATTTATGAGTAACCACTTTTTAAAATTTCATATCACCCCACTTTGCTTTTTGAAAAACCTACATTATCACCTGTTTTCACTAACTGAAAGAAATCTTACTAATTTCTGTTTTACAAAAAAAAAGTGTAAAGCAAAAATAGCATTCGACATTGTTTTACAGTGACCATCACAGAGGCAGAGTGCATAACAGCAATGGAAACACCCAAATCCTTCTGGAACTGCACCTAGCTCGCTGGCATCAGGCTGCAGTAGCTTTGCACTCTGAACAGCTGTGCTTTGTCACAGTTCATTTTGTGCACCCATTAGCGATGTGTTCTAAAGTACCAGAGAAGCCTAAGAGAAGTTATTTCTCTGGGTCTGGGAATGGTCAAAAATTTTTCCACATAATTAATGATAGTTATTTCTTTGTTTTATACCATTTCAGCTCACAAAAGTTTTCATAGGAATGTTCTACTTTTGGATGGTGGAAAACCAATATTTGAGTACTCTTAATCTTTTTAACAAAGGTTTGTCAGTTTTGTTTTCCTTTTCCAAATTTCAGTTCTTAGTTTTGTTGATTGTTTTTATTATTTTTCTGGGTTTTATTTCATTTATTTCTACTCTAATCTCTATTATTTCCTTCCTTTTGCTAATCTTGGGTTTACTTTTCTTTGTTTGTAGTTCCTTGGGTTTAAATTTAAAAGGTTTATCTGAGATCTTTCTTTTTTCTTAATGCAAGCATTTAGTTCAGTAAACTTACCAAGAACTGCCTTTGCCACATTCCATAAATTTTAGCATGTTGTTTTTCTATTTTCATTTGTCTCAAGATTTAAAAAATGTTAAAAATATCCCTTTGGATTTTTTCTTTGACCCATTGTTGTTTAGAAGTGTTTTGTTTAATTTCCACATATGTGGATTTTCCATTTTCCTTCTATTATTGATTTCTAGTTTCATACTGCTGTGGTCAGAAAAGATACTTGATACAATTCCAATCTTGACTTTGTTGAAATTAGTTTAGTGGCCCAACATCCAACATATGATCTATCCTGGAGAATACTTCCCATGTACTCAGGAAGAGTATGTATTCTGCTGGCTATTGGATACAGTGTTCCCTATATGTCTCTTAGGTTCTTCTGGTTTATAGTGTTAATCAAATCTGCTGTTTCTTTATTGATTTTCTGTCTGGATGATTTATCCACTGATGAATGTGGTGTATGGAAGTCCCTACTATTATTGTATTGTTATGTTCTTCCTTCAGTTCTGTTGATATTTGCTTTATACCTGTAAGTTCCCCAATGTTGGGTGCATATATATTTACAATTGTTATATTCCCTTGATGAACTGACCTCTTTATCATTATACAGTGTCTTTTTTTTAGGACTATTTTTGACCTAGTCTATTTTGTCTTATAAAAATATAGATAATCCTGCTCTCTTTCATTTATCAAATATGTCTAAGTTAACAAACATTTAATAATAAAAATAATAAAAATAAATAAGTCAAATTACCAATGTAAAGAACTAGAAAATGAGCAATAGTAAATAAACCAAAATTAAGCCCAAGAAAGGAAATAATAAGGGTAATAGAAGAGACTAATTTGGTAAAGAATGAAAAGGAAGAGTATATTAAAATAATACACATTAAAAATCAATTGTAAAATTAATCATTTAACTTAGTCCAGGAGAGCCAAAACACAAGTTAGTGAGGGATGGAATATAACTATTAGTGAAAAGTTTTATTTATTCATTTATTTTTTTAATGAATTACAATTGACATATGATATATTAGTTTCAGGTATATGAGATAGTGGACTGATATTTTTATTCATTATGAAGTGATCATTCCAATAGGTCTAGTTGTGATCTGTCACCATACAATGTTCTTTCAATATTACCAATTATATTCCCCATGTTGTATATTAAATTCCCATGACTTATTTATTTTATAAATGGAAGTTTGAACTTCCTAATACCCTTTACCTACTTTGCCCATTCTATCACCCTCCTCCTTTGTGTCTATGAGTCTGTCTCTGTATTGTATTGTTTTGTTTGTTCATTTGTTTTGTTTTTCCATTCCACATATTAGTGAAAGTATATATTTGTCTTTGTCTGAAATGTCATTTAGCATAATACCCTTTAGCTTCATCCTTGCTGTCACTAATGATGAATTCATTCTGAATTCATTCTTTCTTATGGCTGAGTAGTATGCCATTGTGTATGCATGTGTGCATATGTGTGTGTGTATGTGTATTTATCTCACATCTTTATCCATTCATCTATCAATTGACATACAAGTTGCTTTCATATCTATAAATAATGGTTGCAATGAACATAGCTGTTATAAATGTGTAATGAACATAAGGGTACATTTATCTTTATGAATTTGTGTTTTTGCTTTCTTTGGATAAATATCTAGAAGTGGAATGCTTGGATTGTATGGCAGTTCTGTTTTTATACTCTTTCTCATAGTAAAAGTACATGCCCACCAGCAGTGCAAAGGAGTTCCCTTTCCTTCACATCCCCAACATGTGTGTTAATTCTTGTCTTGCTGATATTAGCCATTCTGAGGTGTGAGGTGGCACCTCACTGTGGTTTTGATTTGCATTCCCCTGATGATTAGTGATGCTGAGCATCTTTGTTTGTGTGTCTGTTGGCCATCTAAATGTCATCTTTGGAAAAGATGTCTATTAAGATCCTCTGCCCATTTTTAACTGGATGGCTTTTTTTGTTACTGAGTTACATGAACTCTTTATATATATATTTTTTTTAATGTATAGATTTTTTAGGATAAAGTTGGTATGTAATGTTATATTGGTTTCAGATATACAACATGGTTACTCCATAATTATATACATTAATAGATGCTTGCCACAATAAGTATAGCTACCCCATTACCATTCCAACATATTACAGTATTACTGGATATTTTCTCTATGTTATACTTTCATTCCTATGACTAATTTCTTTTACAATTTGCAGTTTGTACCTCTTTATTCCCTTCATCTATTTCACCCATCACTCTACACTCTTCCCTATGTTAATCAACAGTTTTTTTCTCTATGTGTGGGTCTATTTCCTTTTGTTTGTTTGTTTTGCTCTTTGGATCCCACATATAAATTAAATGATATGCTACTTATCTTTTTACTGCCTGGCTTACTTTACTTAGGATTTCACTTCCAGGCCCATCCATCTATGTCATCACAAATGCAATATCTCCTTCTTATTTATGGCTGAGTACTATTCCATTGTGTATATGTATCACATCTTCTTGATTCACTCATCTATCAGTGGGACATGGGTTGTTTCCATATCTTTGCTCTTATAAATAATGCTTCAGTAAACATTATCCATTATTATTTAAAATTATGATTTTGTTTTCTTCAGGTAAATTCCTAGAAGTAGAATTGCTGGGTCATCTGTTATTTATATTTCTGTTTTTTGAGGAACCTCCATATTGTTTTTAACTGTGGCTGGGCCAATTTATATTCCCACTAACAGTGTATAAATGTTTCCTTTTCTCCACATCCTCACCAACACTTGTTATTTCTTGTCTTTTGGAGAATAGCCATTCTGATTGGTGTGAGGTAATACCTCATTGTGGTTTTGATTTGCATTTCCCTGTTGATAAGCAATATTGAGCTAGTCATTTGATGTTGGCTGTGGGTTTGGTATATGGCCTTTATTATGTTGAGGTACATATCCTCTATACCAATTTTGTTGAGAGCTTTTTATCATGAATGGATGTTGAATTTTATTAAATGCTTTTTCAGCATCTGTTGAGATGATTCTATGGTTTTTATCCTTCCATTTGTTGATGTGGTATATCACATTGATTGATTTGTGATTCTTGTACCATCCTTGCATTCCTGAAATAAATATCACTTGGTTGTGATGAATGATCCTTTTGATGCGTTTTTGAATTTGGTTTGCTAATAATTTGTTCAGGATTTTTACATCTATTGTCTTGTCATCAGGGATATTGATGTGTAGTTTTCTTTTTTTATAATATCTTTGTCTGTTTTGGTAATTGAGTGATGCTAGCCTCATAGAATAAGTTTAGAAGTATTCCCTCCTCTTCTACTTTTGGAACTCTTTAAGACTAGATATTAACTTTTCTTTAAGTGTTTGGTAGAATTCAGCTGTGAAACCAGTTGGTTCTGGACTTTTGTTTGTTGGGAGTTTTTTGATTACTAGTTCAATTTCATTAATGGCAATTGGTGTGTTCAGACTTTCTGTTTCTTCCTGGTCTGTCTTGGAAGGCTGTAAATTTCTAGTAATTTGTCCATTTCTTCTAGGTTATCCAATTTATTTGCATATAATTTCTCATAGAGTTCTCATGATTATTTGAATTTCTATAGTATCAGTTGTAACTTGTCCTATTTCTCACTGTTTATTTTTGTTCTCTCTCTTTTTTTCTTGATAAGTCTGAATAAAGGTTTGTCTATTTTGTTTATCTTCTTTAGGAACCTTCTCTTGGCTTCATTTTTTAAATTGTTTACATAGTATCTATTTTATTTATTTCCACTCTGATCTTTATTATGTCCCTCCTTTCACTAACTTTAGACTTCATTCTTTTTCTAGTTCATTTTCCTTTATCTGTAGGGTTAGACTGTTTATTTGATATTGTTCTTGTTTCTCAAAGTAGGCCTCTATTGCTTTTAACTTCCCTCTTAGAACTGCTTTTGCTGTATCTCACATATTTTGAACCATTGTGTTTTCATTTGTCTCCAAATATTGTTTAATTTTCACCTTGATCTGTTCCTTGAGCCATTGATTATTAGAAGCATGTTATTTAGCTTTCACATGATTGATGTTTTTCAGTTTTTTTCTTATAATTGATTTCTAGTTTCATACCATTGTGGTCTGAGAACATGTTTGATACAATTCTAATCTTCTTAAATCTGTTGAGACTTGTTTTGTGCCCTAATATGCTATCTGTTTTGGGGAACATTCCATGTGCACTTGAGAAAAATGTGTATTCCGTTGCTTTTGGGTAGAAAGTTCTGTATGTATCTGTTAAGTCTATCTAATATCTCATTCAATGCCCTGTTTCCTCTTTCATTTTCTTTGTGGATGATCCATCCACTGATGTAATGGAATACTACTATTATTATGCCTCTTGTCAATTTCTCCCTTTACATCTGTTAATATTTGGTTTATATTGCCTTGTGTTACTTCCTTTGTTTTGAAGTCTATTTTGTCTGATATATGTATTACAACTTCAGCTTTCTTTTTATCCCTACTTGCTCTGTTATTCCTTTTCTGTCCCTTCAGTTTCAGCCTGTTTCTTTTGTTCTGAAGTGAGTCTCTTGTAGGAAGCAAACAGATAGGTTTTGTTTTTTATCCATCCTTATGTCTTTGATTGGTGCATTTAGGTCATTCACATTTAAAATAATTATCATATGTATGTACTTATTGCCATTTTATTAAATGTTTCCTGGTTGTTCCTACTTTGATCTGTTTTTCCTCTCTTGCTCTCTTGTCTTTTATTTTATGACTGTCTTTAGTGTTATTGTAGGGTTCCCTTCTCTTTCTTTTGTTATATATCTATTATAAAGTTTTGGTTAGTAGTTATCATGGGGTTCTTATATGACATCCTATGACTATAGGAATCTATAGTAAGCTGATGGTCACTTAAGTCTGAACACATTCTACCAGCACTACATTTCTTACTCCCCCTCCTCCACATTTTATGTATAGAATATCTTCTTTTGTACCTTTTTATTAAGTGAGTCCCTTAACTAATTTTTGTTGATTTGTCTTTTTGACCTTCATATGAGCTTTAAGTAATTGATCTCTCTTATATATTTGCTTTACATTTGTAAATGTTTTCCCTTTTTAAAATTTCTTGCTTCTTGCTAGGGTAATTTCTTTTCCTCTTAAGAAAGTCCTTTAAAAATGTTTTTCAAGGCCAGTTTACTAGTGTTGATTTCTTTTAACTTATATATTTGTGAAGCTCTTTACCTCTCTTTCAATTCTGAATGTTAACCTTGCTGGGTAGAGTATTCTTGATTGGAGGATTTTTCATTCAGCACTTTGACTATATTATGCCATTATGTTCTGGCCTATAGAGTTTCTACAGAAAAATCAGCTAATAAACTTATGGGGATTCCTTCAGACATAATTCAATTTCCTCTTGCTGATTTTAAGATTTTTTTTGGTTTTTGATCTTTGATATTTTGATTACAGTGTGTCTTGATGTGGACTTCCTTGAGTTCATCTTGTTTAGAGCTCTGTGATTCCTGGACATGGTAGACTGTTTCCTTCCCCAGGTTAGAGAAATCTTAACCTATTGTCTCTTGAAATAAATTTTCTACCCTTTTCTGTCTCTCATTTCCCTGTGGGACTCCTATAATATGGAGATTCAGATGTTTGATGTTGTCCCAGAGCTTTGTAACTTATCCTCATTTTGTTTAATTTTTTCTTCCTTCTGCTGTTCAGCTTGAGTGTTTTCCATTACTCTATCTTCCAAGTTACTGATACATACTTCTGCATCCTCTAGACTGCTCTTCATTCCCTTCAGTGTAGTTTTTGTCTCCTCAGTTGAATTTCTCATCTCTGATTGGGTCTTTTATAGACTCTCTCTTTGTTGAGGTCTGCCTTGAACTTCACTATTGTTTTCTGAAGTCAAGTTAGTACCTTTACAACCATTCCTTTAAACTTTTTAACAGGTAGCTTGGTTAATTCTGTTTCATTTAGCTTTTTTTTTTCCAGGGATTTTACTTGTTCCTTGTTTGGAGCATATTCCTCTATTTTATCATCTATGACTTCCTATAATTGGTTAGTTGAATTAGTTGAAAGGGCTTTGCTCTCTTAGTCTTGAAGGATTGGATTTTGTAGGTGATTCCCCATGTAGACTGCATGTAGCCTGTGATTTTTGCAAGCTGGAGGCCAAGTAACTGTGAGACAGACTTTTCCTGGTGGTGGGACTTCCAAGGCATGGTCCATTGTGCATGGGTTGGGGAGCCATTAGAGTGGCTCCTGAGTGAACACCTGTAGGTTCTGCACTGGCAGGGTAGGGAGATGGGACAGTGGCATGTTAGTCTCATACTCCAGGTAACTCCCAGATTGGCACCAGATGAGACCCCTATGCCTTCTCACCCTTATGCCCATCTATGCTCTGGGCTGTTTGGAACTGTTTTGGAGAATTCCCGTGTTGGGCATCTGCCAGGTCCTACTGGTGGCCAGGACTAGGTAACATCAGTGTGCACATTCCCATGAAGCCCCTGAACACTCTGGGCTGCTCCAAACTATTCCTGACTGGTTCATCCTGGTTAAATTAGGGGCCAGGATCAGGCATGTACACACACTCATTCCCATGCAACCTCCATGTAATCTGAGCTGCTCTGGAGAATTCAAATGTTGGCACCTGCTGGGTCCTACTCATGATCAGGGGCAGACCCAGCACACACATTCCCCACTGGCTCTAAGGAGTTGAATCAATAGGAATAAAAGACCTAGGAATAAATCTACCCATGAAAGTAATAAACTTATATTGTGAAAACTATAAGATATTGATAAAAGAAATTGGAGAGGATACAAATAAGTGGAAAAATATACCATGCTCATGGATTGGAAGAATTATTAGTGTTGAAATGTCTATATCACCCCCAAATAATCTACAGAATCAATGTAATCCCTCTCAAAATACCAATGACATTTTAAAAGAATTAGAACAATAACTCCTTACATTTTATAGAACCAAAAATACCAGAAATACCTAAAGCAATCTTGAAAAAAAATAAAACTGGAGGCACCATGCTATCCAATTTCAAACTATCCTACAAAGTTATAACAATCAGAATACTATGGTACTGGCACAAAAATAGACATGAGTCAATGGAACAGAATAGAGAGCCCAGAAATAAACCCATTCTTATTTTTTTAATATATTTATACATTTATTTATTTGTTTGTTTGTTTGTTTATTATTAAGGTGTGATTGATATACACTCTTATGAAGGTTTCACATGAAAAACCAATGTGGTTACTACATTTACCCATGTTATCAAGTCCCCACCCACACCCAAGTGCAGTCACTGTCCATCAGCGCAGCAAGAGCCACAGATCCACTATGTGCCTTCTCTGTGCTGCACTGTTCTCCCCATGATCCCCCACACCATGTGTACTAAACATAATACCCCTCGATCCCCTTCTCCCTCCCTCCCCACCTGCCCTCCCACACCCCTCCCCTTTGGTAACCACCAGTTCATTCTTGGAGTGTCTGAGTCTGCTGCCATTTTGTTCCTTCAGTTTTGCTTCATTGTTATACTCCACAAATGAGGGAAATCATTTGCATTTGTCTTTCTCCACCTGGCTCATATCACTGAGCATAACGTCCTGCAGCTCCATCCATGTGGTTGAAAATGGTAGGATTTGTTTCTTTCTTATGGTTGAATTGTATTCCATCGTGTATATGTACCACGACTTCTTTATCCATTCATCTACTGATGGACACTTAGGTTGCTTCCATATCTTGGCTATTGTAAAAAGTGCTTCGATAAACATAGGGGTGCATATATTTTTTGAATCTGAGAACTTGTATTCTTTGGGTAAGTTCCAAGGATTCCCAGGTCAAATGGTATTCCTATTTTTAGGTTTTTGAGGATCTTCCATATTGCTTTCCACAGTGGTTGAACTACCTTACATTCCCACCAGCAGTGTAAGAGGGTTCCCCTTTCTCTGCATTCTCGCCAGCATTTGTTGTTCTTAGTCCTTTCAATGCTGGCCATCCTTACTGGTGTGAGGTAATACCTCATTTTGGTTTTAATTTGCATTTCCCTGATCATTAGTGATGTGGAGCATCTTTTCATGTGTCTGTTGGCCTTCTGAATTTCTTCTTTGGAGAACTGTATCTTCATATCCTCTGCCCATTTGTTAATCGGGTTATTTGCTTTTTGGGTGTTGAGGCATGTGAGTTCTTTATGTATTTTGGATGTTAACCCCCTGTCATATATGTCATTTACAAATATATTCTCCCATACTGTAGGATGCCTTTTTGTTCTGTTGATGGTGTACTTTGCCATACAGAAAATTTTTAGTTTGATGTAGTCCCACTTGTTCATTTTTTCTTTTGTTTCCCTTGCTCAAGTAGATGCACTCAGGAAGAAGTTTCTCATGCTTATGTTCAGGAGATGTTTGCCTATGTTGTCTTCTAAGAGTTTTATGGTTTCATGACTTTCATTCAAGTGTTTAATCCATTTTGAGTTTACTATTGTACATGGGATTGAAGAATAATCCAGTTTCATTCTCTTACATGTAGCTCTCCAGTTTTGCCAACATCAGCTGTTGAAGAGGCTGTCATGTCCCCATTGTATATCCATGGCTCCTTTATCATATATTAATTGACCATATATGGTTGGGTTTATATGAGGGCTCTCTAGTCTGTTCCATTGGTCTATGGGTCTGTTCTTTTGCCAGTACCAAATTGTCTTGATTACTGTGGCTTTGAAGTAAAGCTTGAAGTTGTGCAGCGTAATTCCCCAAGCTTTATTCTTCCTTCTTCAGAATTGCACTACTTGAGGTCTTTTGTCATTCCATATGAATTTTAGAATAATTTTCTCTAGTTCGTTGAAGAATGCTGTTGGTATTTTTATAGGAATTGCTTTGAATCTATAGATTGCTTTAGGTAGGATGGCCATTTTGACAATGTTAATTCTTCCTATCCATGAGTGTGGGATGAGTTTCCATTTATTTGTATCTTTTTAATTTTTCTTAAGAGTTTTTTGTAGTTTTTCAGGGTATAGGTCTTTCACTTCCTTGGTTAGGTTTACTCCTAGGTATTTTATTCTTTTTGATGCAGCTGTGAATGGAATTGTTTTACTGATTTCTCTCTCTGCTAGTTTATTGTTAGCTTATAGGAATGCCACAGATTTCTGTGTATTAATTTTGTATCCTGCAACTTTGCTGATTTCAGATATTAGATCTAGTAGTTTTGGAGTGGATTCTTTAGGGTTTTTAATGTACAATATCATATCATCTACAAACAAGAACAGTTTAACTTCTTCCTTGCCAATCTGGATGCCTTTTATTTCTTTATGTTGTCTGATTCTGTGGCTAGGACCTCCAGAACTATGTTGAATAGATGTGGGGAGTGTGGGCATCCCTGTAAATGCTCCCAGTCTCAAAGGAAAAGCTTTCAGCTTCTCGCTGTTAAGTATAATGTTGTCTGTGGGTTTGCCATATATGGCCTCTATTATGTTGAGGTACTTACTCTCTTTACTTTGTTGAGAGTTTTTAGCATGAATGAATGTTGAATTTTGTTAAATGCTTTTTCAGCATCTATGGAGATGGTCATGTGGGTTTTGTCCTTCTTTTTGTTGATGTGGTGTATGATATTGATGGATTTTTGAATGTTGTACCGTACTTGCATCCCTGGAATAAATCCTACTTTATCATGATGGATGATCTTTTTGATGTATTTTTGAATTTGGTTTGCTGATATTTTGTTGAGTATTTTTACATCTTTGTTCATCAGAGATATTGGTCTGTAAGTTTTTTTGTGTGGTGTCTTTGCCTGGTTTTAATATTACAGTGATGTTGTCCTCATAGAATAATATTGGATGTATTCCCGCTTCTTCTACTCTTTGGAAAACTTTAAGGAGGATGGGTATTAGGTCTTCACTAAATGTTTGATAAAATTCAGTGATGAAGCTATTTGTCCAGGGTTTTTGTTCTTAGGTAGTTTTTTGTTTACCAGTTAAATTTCATTGCTGGTAAATGGTCTTTTCAGATTTTCTGTTTCTTCATTGGTCAGCTTTGGAAGGTTGTATTTTTCTAGGAAGTTGTCTATTTCTTCTAGGTTTCCCAGCTTGTTGGCATATAGATTTTCATAGTATTCTCTAATATTTCTTTGTATTTCTGTGGTGTCCATAGTGATTTTTTCTTTCTCATTTCTGATTTTGTTTATGTGAGTAGACTCTTTTTTTTTCTTGATAAGTCTGGCTAGGTGTTTATCTGTTTTGTTTGTTTTCTTGAAGAAGAAGTTCCTGCTTTCATTGATTCTTTCTATTGTTTTATTCTTCTTGATTTTAGTTATTTCTGCTCTAATCTTTATTATGTCCCTCCTTCTGCTGACTTCTGGCTTCATTTGTTCTTCTTTTCCTAGTTTCATTAATTCTGAGTTTGGACTGCTTATATGGGATTGTTCTTTCCTGAGGTATGCCTGTATTGCAATATATTTCCCTCTTAGCATGGCCTTTGCTGCATCCCACAGATTTTGTGTTGTTGAATTATTGTTGTTATTTGTTTCCATATATTGCTTGACCTCTGTTTTTATTTGGTCATTGATCCATTGCTTTTTTAGGAGCATGTTGTGAAGCCTCCATGTGTTTGTGGGATTTTTCATTTTCTTTGTGTAGTTTATTTCTAGTTTCATACCTTTGTGGTCTGAGAAACTGGTTGGTACAATTTCAATCTTTTTGAATTTACTGATGCTCTTTTTGTGGCCTAGTGTGTGGTCTATTTTAGAAAATGTTCTGTTTACACTTGAAAAAAATGTGTATCCTGCTTCTTTTGGGTGGAGATTTCTGTAGATATCTTTTAGGTCTGTCTGTTCTAATGTGTTGTTCAATGCCTCTGTCTTCTTATTTATTTTCTGTCCAGTTGATCTGTCCTTTGGAGTGAGTGGAGTGTTGTTGTCTCCTAGAATGAATGCATTACATTCTATTTCTCCTTTAATTCAGTTAGTATTTGTTTCACATATGTATGTGCTCCTGCATTGGGCACATAGATACTTATAATGGTTGTGTCCTCTTGTTGGATTGACTCCTTTATCATTATGTAATGTCCTTTGTTGTCTCTTGTGACTTTCTTTGTTTTGAAGTCTTTTTTGTCTGATTCAAGTACTGCAACTCCTGCTTTTTTCTCTCTATTAGTTGCATGAAATATCTTTTTTCCATCCCTTCACTTTTAGTCTGTGTATGTCCTTGGGTTTAAAGTGAGTCTCTTGTAGGCAGCATATAGATGGGTCTTGCTTTTTTATCCATTCATTGACTCTGTGTCTTTTGATTGGTATATTCAGTCCATTTACATTTAGGGTAATTATCAATAGGTATGTACTAATTGCCATTGCAGGCTTTAGATTCGTGGTTACCAAAGGTTCCAGGTTAACTTCCTTACTATCTAAGAGTCTAACTCACTTAATATGCTATTACAAATACAATCTAAGGTTTTTTTTTCTTTTTCTCCTCTTTTTTCTTCCTCCTCCATTCTTTATATATTAGGTATCATATTCTGTACTTTTTGTCTATCCCTTGATTGACTTTGGGGATAGTTAATTTAATTTTGCATTTGCTTAGTAATTAGCTGTTCTACTTTCTTTACTGTGTTTTATTACATCTGGTGACAGCTATTAAACCTTAGGAACACTTCCATCTATAACAGTCCCTCCAAAATAGACTGTAGAGATGGTTTGTGGGAGGTATATTCTCTCAGCTTTTGCTTATCAGGAAATTGTTCAATCCCTCCCTCAAATTTAAATGATAATCTTCCCAGATAAAGTAATCTTGGTTCCAGGCCCTTCTGCCTCATTGCATTAAATACATCATGCCACCCCATTCTGGGTTGTAAAGTTCCTGTTGAGAAGTCTGATGTTAGCCTGATGGGATTTCCTTTGGATGTGATCTTATTTCTTTCTCTGGCTGCTTTTAACAGTCTGTCCTTATCCTTGATCTTTGCCATTTTAATTACTAGATGTCTTGGTGTTGTCTTCCTTGGGTTCCTTGTGTTGGAAGATCTGTGGATCGGATCTCCATGGCCTAAGAGACTATCTCCTTTCCCAGACTGGGGAAGTTTTCAGCAACTATCTCCTCAAAGACACTTTCTATCCCTTTCTCTCTCTGTTCTTCTTCTGGTATCCCTATAATGCAAATATTGTTCCATTTGAATCTGTCACACAGTTCTCTCAATATTCTTTCATTGTTAGAGATCCTTTTTTCTCTCTGTGCCTCAGCTTCTTTGTATTCCTCTTCTCTAGTTTCTGTTTCATTTGTCATCTCCTCCACTATATGCAATCTGCTTTTAATTCCCTCCACTGTGTTCTTCAATGATTGGATCTCCAACTGGAATTCATTCCTGAGTTCTTGAATATCTTTCCGTACCTCCATGAGCATGTTAATGATTTTTATTTTGAACTCCCTTTCAGGAAGTCATGAGGTCAATATCATCTTTCTCAGGGGTTATATTAATTTTACTCTGTACCAGGTTCCTTTGACATTTCATATGTGTGTGTGGTGTCCTCTAGTGTCCAGAAGCTCTACTCTCTAGAGCTGCACAGCCCCTGAGGCAATGTCAGGGGTGGCAGGGGAGTGGGATTGGTGCCTGGGGGGAGGAAAGAGCTGTTTCCTGCTTCCCGGCAGCTGTGCCTGTCTCCACTGGCTGAACCAGTGGGCCAAGCACACAAGTATAAGCTTTTGTCCCAGAGCATCTGGATATGGATCCCTGCTTTCCACAAGTGGCTGGAATCTCAGTGTCTCCAGGAATTCTGCCTCTGTTAGATTTCCAACCCTGTAATCATGAGAATCTCATGAAAGCACCATGAAAAGTAGGTTTGTGCTCCCAGAGCAGATCTCCGGAGTTAGGTATTCATCAGTCCCAGGCCTCCACTGCCTCCCTGCTCAATTTCTCCTCCACCAGTGAGCTGGGGCGGTTGAAGGGCTTGGGTCCACTGGGCCACAGCTTTAGTAGGTTACCCTGTTCCTTGAGGTCTGCTCTTTTCTCCAAGTGTATGCAGTCTGGCGCCATCCTCTTTCCTGTTGCTCTCTCAGAATTAGTTGTATTAATTTTATTTTCATATTATATGCAGGTTTAGAAGGAAGCCTCTGTCTCACCTCTCATGCCACCATCTTTAATCATCATAAACTCATTCTTATATGGTTAATTCACCTATGACAAAGAAGGAAAGAACATACAATGGGAAAAGACAGTCTTTTCAACATATGGTAATGAGAAAATGGGAAAGCTACATGCAAAAATAGTAAATAAGAATTTTTAAACTATTTTGAACACTTCTGTACAAATTAATTCAAAAACATATGTGGCATGAGTAATGTCTTAGGAAAATATGACTCATCAGAATTTATTCCTATAGATAGAAAGCTTAAGAAAATCAATTTTCATGTAAGAAACAGAGAGCATAATCAAGGACATGACCAATTAATTTCACAGGGACATTCTAAATATAAATATGTTTGTATTTTCATATAAATATAAATATATATATTTATAAGATTACTTTCATATATGTGTATTTTCATATTTATATAAATATATATATGTACATATATATATAAAAATTGCTAAATATTGATTCCTAACTAAAGGCTCCAAAAAATAGAACAATTAGTTGAATAAACTGTGCTATATGCATGCAGTAGAGTACTGTGCTGCTGTAAAAAGAATGAGGAACATCTCTAGAATATATATAGGAAGATTTGCAGAAATCTATAAATTTCCAAAGAATATAATTGAATTCTACATATTAAATATTGTCTAAGAAAAAAAGCCATTAGAATACATACACAAATGTGTTTGTGTTTGTCAAAAAACACTTGAGGGATAAAACATTGGTTATCTTAAAAAAATAACTAATGGATTATAAATCATTGAGTAAGATAGGGTTCCATGAATTTATATTTATATTTAATGGATAATAGCACATAAGGACAGAATATCACTGTTGTTGCATTTCAGTGGGGCTTGGTAATCTAAATCTAATCCTGAGGAAATCCTCAGGAAAACCCAGATTGAGAAATTTTCTAGAAAATAAATGGCCTATAATCTTAAATACACAAATATTAGGAAAGAAAAGTAAAGGCTGAAATGCTGACTCATACTAAAGGAGGTAGGAGAGTCCCAAAAACTAAATGCAATACATAATCTTGAATTGTATGTTCTATGAGAGGAAAATGAAATTATAATAAGAGCATTTTTTATAAGGGAAAGTATTATATTAGTCAGGAAGCCAACATGATTAAAAATTGGACAAAAAAGTATTATATCAATGTCAAGTTGCCCAAATTTGATAACTGTACAGTGGTTTTAAAATATAATATATTAGGAAAAACACACTTAAGTATCAAAGGGTAATGTTTATGATGCATACAACACAGTCATTAAAAGTTTTTAAAAGATTTATTATACTATTTAATATGAATTCTATCTATTTATCTATAGTCTAGAAATGGCAATAAGGCAAATTTGGAAAAATATTAAGATTTGTTATGTATGAGTAAATAATTTTCTGTGCCTGCAGCTTTCCTACAGATTTAGAATATTTAAAAATAAAGTGTTTCTTGTAAAGTACAATAATAAGCAACAGAAGCCATTTTCAAATGTATTTTGACAAAAATGTGTAAATATTATAAATATATGATGAGTTTTTACAATTCAGAGTTTGGACACATTGATAGGGGAACAAATGACATGAGTAGAAAATTTATAAAAGAAAAGAAGTCAGCACATAAAAAAATCATGTTTTTTCTTTGTAGAAACCAAATAATATTAAAACAAAAATACATTTTTATCAATAAAAATCGTTACTTTGTTTTTCTTTTCTTTTTGTGTTAATGTTGAAATAGTTGGAAAGACCTATGCTTGTGGGAGTCTAATTTGTTACAAGCTTTGAGGAAAGCAATGTGATAATATTTATCTGCATCATTAAAAATGTTTATATACTCTAGACCATTAGTCCTGCTTCTGTAATTATTTTTTAAATACAGTGATCTAGAAGGTGATCAAACATTGGCATATAAAGATGTTCATTGAACCACTTTAGTAATATTGAGGAAATGAAAATATACTATGTGTGTGTTGATTGACATCTTACTAAGCTGTTAAAAATAGTGGAATATTATAAAGTTTCCAAAATAACAACTTTTGAATAGAATTCACTTACTATTCTATGATGATTTTATTTTCCTCTGTGAATAAGTGACTTGTCTGAGTAAACTCTATATCTGTGACTCTCTATATAAAAGTTCTGATTGGAAGGAAAGTTTATTTCACTTAGGACAAAAATATCAGAAAAAATAGATAAATAATATCTATATAAGATTGGGAATAACATGTATATCCTGTAGGTAGAAATATAACTCAAATAGTCTGCAGAATATGCTTTGTTATTTGCAAGAAACCAAGTAAGGGAATGTTGCATTGCATTAACATTCCTACAATTCTGAATGTGAACATAACAAAGAAAAGAGGTGATACTCAACCAAATGGAGGATGATATCCCTCTGTGATGAAGTTAGAAAGACAGTACTTTTATTTGCTGTGATGCATGTCCTACTCCTCATGTCAGTAACCATGTAATATTCAATAATGTACAAAACAAAGGAAATAACTTAGTGGCAAGCACCACTTGGTAGAGTCAGTCTCTCCTGGAAGAATGGTCAGAAAAGAGTGTGGGAAGAGGCAGTGTCATAGATAAAAATGGGATATGAGACAGTGGTCAAAGACTGTATAGCCAGATGAGGTGTCCTTGAATCCACACCATGCAGGACAGAGCACTGGAGAGGAGAAGGCTGCACAGGGGGAGAACTCTAAAAGTTCACAGAGGACCATCCTTAAGTATTCAGCAAAAGAAAAAAAAACAATTAACACACACATGTGAAAAATTATGCAAGGTAAGAGAAAGAACCATCCAAAAAATATGAGAAAAAACTACTTAGAACTCCCACAGAGCCAAGAATATCACCAAACTGGAAAAACCTCAAAATTCACATTGTATTTGTTGGAGTACTTGGAAATTTCTTGCCTCAGTGCTGGGGAAAAACACTGCTCTAGTCACACCTAATAAATCTTAAAAGCAAAAATATAGAGGCTTTACTTGTGCCCAAGTAACTTATCTATTTCTCAGAACAAAGTTAAAGAATATGTATAAGAGCAAAGAAATATATGGCATCCAATAAGTTAAAACTGACAACATCTGACATGCAATTAAAGACTACCAGACATAAAGAGATGCAGGAAAATACAGCCCTCAATACCAAGAAAAGTAAAAGTCTAAACTGTCTAATAATTGACAAGAGATATTTAAATTAGCAGATATGGACCATGGAGCACTTATTATAATTGTATCCCTTGTTCTAAATGTCTTTTGAGGACATTAAAACAATTTAAAAAATGCAAACTAGATAAGTACAGATGGAAACTACAATGTGTGCCATGAAAAATGAACTGACATTGCAAAAGTAAACATTAATGAATTTGAAATTACAGCAATAGAAACTATCCACAATAAAACACAAGGAGATAAAAAAATTAAAAAAATTAAGCATCAGTGAGCTACGGGTCTTTAGGCACCCTGGTATATGTGTAACTAGAGTCCCTGAAGGACATGAGTGGGCAGAAAAATATTCAAAGAGATAATGGCTGAAATTTTTCTAAGTTTGGTGAAAACTTGGAAATTTTTGGTGAACCTCAAAAAGTTACAAGCGCAAGAAACACGTAACATAGGAAAATTTCTCAAAAGTAATGATAGAAGATGTTAAAAGCTGCCAGAGAAACAGACTTGTTACATACAGACTAATGAAGATACAAAGACAAGAATGACATATTTTTCCTCAGAATTAGTTCAAGTGAGAAGATATGCTTAGTGATTGATTAAAAAAAAGAAGAAAAACTGAGTAACTGAGCCAACCTAGAAATTTTCCCTAAGCAAAAATATAATAAATTTCATTAAAAAAATATTTTTTTCAGACTCAAAAATGCTGAAAGACTTTATCACTGGCAGAATCTCACCAAAAACAAACAACAAAAAGTAAGCAAAACAAACAAAACTGTTAAAGAAATTCTTTGAGGTGAATACCAGATGGAAACCTAGATCCAGCCAAAGAATGAAGAGCGCTGCATGTGGCAACTACATGGGTACAGGTGCCAGATATTTTTCACGTAAACTGTATGACAACAGTAACAAAACACCCTAACTATTGTCATGTTGAATACTATAAATGAAGTGGTAGATTGTCACTCTGATGTAGACTGTGATGAATTCAAGATACTGTATACTTGAAACCTTGAAGCCACCACTAAATAGCAACAGTAAAACTTTCACCTAATGTGTAGTAACAACTTAACCTTTTGCAAAAAGTGTATAGTTTTGCCCCCAGCTCCTGGAAAACAAACTTTGTGTCAGGGTCTTGGGACAGCCAGATAGTAGTACCATGATTTAGGTTGGGGGCAGACCACAGCAAACCATTGATGTGATTTAGGGTAGGGGATTTGGGTCACTTTTTTTCAGACACCTGAAGACAGAGATCACCCATGTGGGCAATCACTCAGTTATAAGTATGTAATGGAGGACCCATAAAAACTCTGAGCCCTGAGGTTCAGGTGAGTTTCTAAGCAACACCCCATGTACATTGCCCCATAATAGCAGGAAAGAAATGTATCCTGGCTCCATGGGGAGAGGATGACGGAATCTCCACACATAGTACCTCTCAAATTCCACCCCAGGTGCTTCCTCCTTTGACTGACTTTAATCTGTTTCTTTTCCCCAGAATAAACTATAACCATGATTATAATCACTTTCATTGAGATCTTTGAGTTCTTGCAGTAAATTATCAAAATTGAGGACTGTTTGGGAAACCTTAAGTGTATGTGTCAGCATGGCTAAGTTACTGTATCCAGTTACTTAATCAAGCTCTAATTTAGGTTTTACTGTGAAGGTATTTTACTCTCCTTAATATACTGACTTTAGTAAGAGTGTTACCTTGGATAATGATAGTGGGCCTCATAAATAAGTTGAAGGCCTCAGACACAAAAACTGAAATTACCTGGAGGAGAAAAAAATTCTGCCTCAAGAATGCAGAGGCAGTGTACCTGAGTTTCCACACTATCAGCCTACTCTACGTTTTAAACTTGACAGCCCCCACAATCACGTGAGCTAATCCTTTAAACTGAATGTTTTTTTTTTCCTATTTACAGTCATAAAGAAAGCACTAGAAGTCTATGGCATGATATGGCAATAGAGATAATCAAATTATTACCATTATCTAGTCCTAATCAAATACTTACTAAAAGCAAAGGTCCTGGGTAAGCATATGTTTCATACCTTGGAATATTTTTGCCAAAATAATGAGTGTTTTTGAAAATGGCTGGTTGTTTCTAACTTAACTGCTCTAGAGCAAGAGTTGATAAAGAAAAGGATGAGATCAGGTCTTCAAACTCTCATCTGAAACCTGTGTCATAATTTAGCCTGCAGGGACCTGATGAACTTTTCCTTCCATACGGAATCACATTCATCCATTAAACTGATGAAATTTTGCTGATTAGACTTAGTGAGCAAGAAGTAATAGCTGCTCTAGAATTACTGATAATACATTTGTGATTCAGAGGATGGAAAATAAATCTGACCAAAATTCAGAGACTTTCCACTAGAGTGACATTTCTAGGGGTCCAGTTATGGGGAGCTTGCTGGACTATCCCTTCTAAGGTGAAGGAAAAGTTGTTGCACCCAGCCTCTCCCACAACCAATTAAGAAACACAAATTATAGTGGTGTGAGCTGCTCTAGCCCATTTACTGAGTGACCGAAAAACTTGATAGTTTTGAGAGGAATCCAGAACAAATTAAGATTCTGCAAAAGGTCCAGGCTGCTTGGAAGCTGCTTTTCCAATTGGGCCTCCTGATTCAAACAATGCAATGGCGCTTGACACATCATGCTGGACAGAGATTCTGTTTGGAGGCTTTGGCAGGCCTCTGAATGTGAAATCGTAGGTCCTTAGGATTTTGAAGCAAATACTTGCCTTGTTCTCAGAAAACTACCTTCCTTTTGAGAAAAAGCCTGTGGCCTGCTACTGAGCCTTAATTGAGACTAAATGCATAACCACGGGCCATCAAACTATCATGACCTTAGCTAATGTTGAACTTAAACAGCTTCCATCATAAAATCGGCAGCCCTTTGTTTTGACTGGAACAGATGCTTTCCATGGCTGTAGACTGGCCTTCCCTACATGCAGTGCTTTTGCCCAAACTACCACCTGTGCACTTAGAGATGCCTTGTCTATGCTCACAATATTCCACATAGGACTGCTGCTGCTCTAGGACATCACTTCACAGCAAACGATCTTACCAGGCTGCCCATCATCCTGGAGGAGCTGCGTTGACAGGGGTAGAATGGCCTTTTGGAGATTCAGTTAGAGTCAGATGGGGCTACCTTGCAAGGCTGTGTCAAGGCCCTCTAGAAGGCTGTGCATGTTCTGAATCAGTATCAAATAAGTGGTGCTTTTTCTAGATCTCCAGGATTCACAGGTGCAGAAATCAGCACATGGAAATGAGATTGGCACCACTCACTCTTTTCTTCTTTTAAGTCTATACGACTTTCTACAAAACCTTTTCTTTTTTTTTTTCCAGAAAGATCTTTTGACAGCACACTTCATCTATGGTCTGTCAACACACAGGGGGACCCTGAACATGCTTAATGGAACTTGAGTGCCAGACAATATTACTTAAAATGTTATATTGTGAATTACTCTGGTGAGACAGCTCTTAAGTACAATTTCTTATTTAAAATACTTCCTGTATTTCAAATTTAAGATTTTTTAGTATAGAGAACCACAATACATAGAAGATACCAGTCAGATGTTTTAGAAATCATTTTTTTACTGGTTATGTTGAGTAAAAGGATTTACACAATATTCTTTTTTGTCAAAATACAGATTTTATAATCTAGCCCTATCAAAATCCATCTCTACTTAAATTAGATTGAAATATTTAAATTTAATTTGTAAAAGGTTTGATTATTGATTTTTAAAACTGAATTATCCATAAGTAAGTAACCACTACTATTTAGAATGTATAATCAGGTTTTAAAGTAATATTTTGAAAAATTTTCAAAGTATTCTCATTTACTCATTCAGTGAAATTGAAATTTCAGGTAAACTTGTAGTATCTTGACAATGTGCTCATTGTATAAATTTACCATGTATAATAATAAAGACAGAAGGGAATGATCCTTACTTCTAGCCCCAGGGAACCAAAAATCATAACTGTGTAATTTGCTCTTCCTCTTGTTCCTTTCTTTACTTATTTCCTTGAGCTCAGAAGTGAAGGAGGTACCTGTTTATGTACAAAAAGCAATTAGCAAACTTGTATTTTATTTCTCTCTACATAGGTCTTAAAACCTTATATGTTACTTGCTTCAATCAGTTAATTCTCACTGTACAAGCCAGTGACATTTACTTAAAAGTATCTAGAAAGTGTTTTTTGGGTCACGTTAATTAGAAAAAAAAATAGGTTCTATAAGTGATTCCCTAAACAGTCACCCTGCATATATAGGGGTGTCCCTTTCTTTGTGGAGCCTCCACTAAGAATGATTTTGGTTCCACCCTGTACCAGGAGCCTCTTAGCACAGTATTCACATTACCCACCCACCCTCATATTTAGAATGTACAGGACTTTTGTTTATTGGATTAAAACCTGATTATTACACAGCAGCCTATAAACTAGTTCACATATGTGGTTAATTGCTTTGTTACTTGCAGAAATCAATGCCTGTCTCTAGGGAGATATTCCACACATATATCTGTCCTGCTTTGGTCTCCTATTTCAAGATTATTTTCACAGTTCAGACTCTAATGATTCTTACCACCAAATGCTTATGTTCACACCACTTTAAGAGCAGTTTTAAATCTTTGGGCAGCTGGCCAAATGCATGTTCTGGGTTTTTTCTTCATAAATGGGCTCTTATTTTAATAATAAGGAACCCAAATCACATGGTGCACTAAGATGAAAATTTCTTTCCCCTAATAACCTGATGAAATAACACACATACACACACAAATACATGCATATATAAACTGAAATTTGAAGTAGCTCTGAATTATCAGAATGCATTTGACTTTTATTATCATTGTGATATTTTTAGTGATCTCTATAGAAATGAGCAGATGGCTTCATATTATAATGGAAAAACAATTATCATTAAATGGGTAATGATCTACAACATGTGAGAAAGAGAAAAAAATATTAAATTTCTTTTTATAGGTTTTCAGGAGATCTTTCTTTCACATACAGGTAATAATTCAAGGCACTGCTCTGTACTTCTTTCAAAAAAAATGCAAAATGCCAATTAAGAATGCTTTCATATTGCATAGTTTTACTTACACTGGTAATATTTGCTCCTAGATATGTGTGCCTTCTTCACCAAATTCTATCCCCCATGACAGTGTCTCTCCAGCTCACATTACCGACAATCATACGTACACGAACAAGTGTGGGAAAGGCTGCAGATTCTTGTACAAGGTATAGAAAGAAACAGCACAGAAAGAATAAATTCTCTGAGAGGCTGCTAACTGGGGACAAATCAAAGAGTAAAGTTTTGAAGGAATTTGGAAAACAACAGTCTTGGGGAAATCAGTGTGTGAACATTTAACCAAATCATGCTTGGCAAATACAGACAGGTGTTGTTCTTGGGGCATAAAAAATAATGCTCACATCAGAAGAGAGGATTTGGGGATAGAGAAAGAGGCGAAGCAAGAAATCAGCTCCCTGGCCTAGCTCTTGCTCTGGGACCCCTTGAGGTACTAGGCTGGGAAAAGCATGCACATGACACCTAAGGATTAGCATTCAGGAAGAAGGAGGTAAGTCATTGAACCTAGAAAAAGTAGATTTAATCAGGTGGAATTTTTAAAGTCATGCCTTTTATGTCTTTAATCTTTGGGTACTAACACAGGAATTATATGCACTCTAGGGATCACCAATTTCATTCTCATACTAGTCTGAACATATAACCCTTTTCTCATTTCCCACCTATAGTCCTCACTCCCAATTTCCACCGTGCCGTCTGGAATGGACATTCCATTGTAAACAAACTTTCCCTCACCTTTTACCTCTAGAAAACACTGAGCATATCTTCTCACCTTAACGGAAGTGTTTTTTTAACCAAGATACTTACTTTAAAAAGTGCCTTCTCTCACTTCCCACGCTGCTAGGAAGAGGTAGTTCCTTGACACGGTTGGGAGTTAATCAGACTGGCTCACGCAGGAATATCACCTTTTTGCACAATGCTGTTCTACTTTGAATCAGAAGGCTAACAACTTGTCTTGCTGTCTCAAGAGGCCAGTATGCTGAGCTGGAAAACATGGAGACTCACCAGCACATTCTGAGCAGCAGAGTGCTTATCAGAACTAGATTTACATTTTAAAAAGATCTGTGGGAGGTATTGGTGAAGGGAGTCTGGTAACAGGAAGGAAAAAGAATTTCATCATGATTCAGATAATAGCTAAATACTACCAGAAAAGTATTGCTGGGAATGAGAGGCAGGGTGGGGTTAAAATAGTTTTAAGAGGTGGGGTTAGAATTATTAAAATCTGATGAGTCATATCGTGATTAAGTGGAGGGTGCACCATGCAGTCGTCTTCCAGTTTCTCTGCTGAATTGCTGGGATGGTGCTCACCAGATGAAGAATCACAGGCTCAGTGGCATTTCCAAGTGAACGTTTTGAGTTATCCTGGATGTATTAAATTAAAGGAACCTAAATGTTCCCATGTAGATGTACGGTAGTCAATTGACTGTGCTTGACAGAGAGTTCTGGGTTTTATACAGAGAACGGTTATTCTTCATGGCAACATGTGGCTTCATCCGATGGGTGAGGGCAAGTTCACCAAGAATTACACAGAGTAAGAGAAACAGCTGGGTGCAGACAGACACCCCCTGCCTTAGATTACTAATATTTTATTGTTGAAACAAAGAAAAGGACCCTGCAAAGGAGACAGAAAAGCAATAGAATTAAAACCAAGAAAAAGCTGTTTGCAAAACTGTGAGGTAAATGTGTTCAAGAAACAGGTTCATCTGTACAGCATCTAATTCTGGAGGAAATAAAAGTTTTGTTTAGGGCCATGCTTAATTTTAGGGATCTATCTGTTAGGCATATCAAATAGAAAGATATAAATTCAGTACTAGAAAAGTCTGGTTTAAATGGGCATGTTTGAAAAACTTATACTTTGAAATAATTTTGGATTTATACAATAGTTGCAAAAATAGTATAGCTCCTGTAAACATTCCACCCAGCTTTCCCTAATGTTAACATCTGACATATCAGAAACTCTAAAGAGTGAGGGATCTCTGAATAAAAATGTTTACTGAGCCTTTAAAGATGCCGCCAGATAAGGTCGGAGTCCTGGGACAGGAAATTTCCTCTTCACCAGCAGCAAGACTTGTTAACAGAACTTGTCCACCAGGCTCAAGAAACAGGGCACATTTATGTGTGAGGAACCTCAAGGAAAGAAAGCTCTTTAAATTCACACTGGCTATGGACAAAGAAGGTGAGCTAATGTGAAACATGAAAAATCGTGGGATAGGTAGTTAGTCCAGAAAGAAGCCTCGTGGATTGGCTGTTGATAAGGGTGAGATACCAATTATGTCCAAGGGGGATACCGTGGTCCTGCAGGGAACCTTGTAGATGATTGTTGAAATGACTTCATCCAAAAACTTCAAGTTTCTGGTTAGCTATGGCCTGTGGCTATCGACTATGACCTTCCCTTGTCTCCCTCATTCTCTAGCCCTTGTGTCACTTAATTTAGGACATTTCAGAATTTTTACCTTGTCACATCTTAAACAACTAAGGTATATTTATTAAAACTAAGAAATTAACATCAGTACAGTGCTATTGCAACACCAGAACCTTTATTTACATTTCAGTTTTTCCACATAACGTCCTTTCTACGGATGTTCCTTATGTTCCAGGATGCAAAATTGGGATAACGCCTCCTGGTATTCACTTGCCATTTTTCCTTAATTGTTTCTAATCTGTGGAAGCTTCCTTTTGTTTTAGTACTGTGATACTTTGAAGAATACTAATCAGATATTTTGTAGAACGTTCCTCAGTTTTGGTATGCCTGACATTTTTCACAGTAAGATGAAGCTCTGGGTTTCGGGAAAGAGAAGCTCTTCTCATTACATCACATCAGGGTGCACATGACAGCAATGTGCCTTTTCCTGGTGATGCTGACCTTGGACTCTTGATTAAAGTGTTGTCTCCCAGTTTTCCCCACTGCAGTTTTTAGTTTTCATTTCCCATACTTCACTCTTTGGAAGCAATGCATTAAGGAAGAGAACATTATTCAAAAAGCTCACTTGGGAATTTTGGAATATGAGGACAGAACTAGGGGTCTTTAATACGTGGAAAGACCCAGGTGAATCTCCAGCTAAAAAAAAAAATTAAACAAAGAAGAAATCTAGAATTAAACATTCAACTCTCATCACAGAGATTAAAATCTTGAATAAGGAAATCTTTAATAACACACTTTCCTCAGACATGTAAAGACTTGCTGTAAATAAGGATGTGTATGGGAAAAAGAGAAGGTGGTCTAGAACCTGAGCCTTGACAAGCGGAGGTGAGGGTGCGGTTGTGGGCACCGGGCTGAGACAGCCAGCACAGACATTTGTCCCCGTGCCTTGGCCATAACCCACAGAGGCCCACGGAGAAGACTGGAGGCCAGGCCAGCGCCTCCCCAGTGGGGGGCAAGCAGCCCTCTCCTCCCATCAGAAGCAACCAGGAGAAAAGAGGATTGCAAGGAAAGGAATGGAGAATCCTGAACTGACTAAAAGAGTCATTTGAAAGAATTCTAAAGGAAAAATATCAAAAAGAAATAGCACCAGATGCTCGAAAAGGTGGCAAAACAGGTTTTCTTCAGATGATTGCTGTAGGGGAGAGACTCCAAGGTAAACTGGCCTCCATTCCAACTAACAAAGGTGACTAAGGTTTTAAAAGGGAGCACAAAGAAAGAGCCAAAAGGGGCCATGGGGTGGGGGCACAAGTGACAGAAGGATTGGGGGAACTGTGGGAAAATGGAAAGTCCTAGCAGGAGGAAGATGGGAAAGCAGCTGAAGTGATTTGGCTCTGCAGGTTGAGTATGTTGTGATTTGTCAGCATTTTCTTGAGCAAAGATTCAGCACAGGATGTGGGGCTGTACAGAGGGACAAGGCCTAACACAGGCTGAAGCCTGGTCAGCGTTGGTCAGTTCTCTTAGCAAAGCGTGGGACCTGTCTTTGTGCTGCATGGGAGTTCTCAGTCCCAAAGGAACAGTGTTCCTGTAACTTCGAAGACTCAATTTTCAATTACCAAGCAAGAATGGGACTCGGGTTTTGTTCAATTAGGAAGAAAGAAAGAACATTGTTTTTCATACCTGAATTAATTTTTTCCCAGTCTGAGAAGTGTAAAATTTAGCATCACTACAAACCAGTGACATTCAAAGCTCTCTACTGCATCACTGAGAGCAGAGGAGAGGATTTCGGAAGCATCTGCAGAGAGGCAAGTTCCATTCTGATTCATCTTACACCACACAGCTTGCAGAAGACAAACAGAAGAAAAGCCACAGACTCCAGGCCACACACAGGGGAGGGACAGCCTTTCCAGCCCTACTGGCAAAATTAATTTTAAAACTAATTCGAACCTCACCTGGCAAATGGAATGCAGTTCTCGCCATGTAAAACTTCATGTAAAATGCTCAAATAATTGACATACTGAGAATAGCAGGTTACCTTTCTTTCACAGAATGGGTAGAAATCGCCCATAAAAATTAAGGAAATCCGTTATTTGCAAAAACGTGGTTAATTGGAGGGCATTATACAAGGTGAAGTAAGCCAGACAGGGAAAGAGGAACACTGTATGGCATCAGTCACATGAGGAATCTTGACAAAAAAGAGTTGAACTCAAGAAATAGAGAGTAAAATGGTAATTTTCAGTGCACCGGGGGTTGAGGAAATGCCCCCATTTTGTCAAAGGATGCAAAATTTTAGTTGTAAGATGAGTAAGTGCAGAGGATCTAAAGTACAGCATGGTGACTGTAGCTGTGTGCTTGTACTTGGCTAAGAGAGGAAATCTTAAGTGTCCTCAGCAGAAAAAAAAGTAACTGTGGGGTGATGGAGGTGTTAATTAGCTAGATGGTATACATACATCAATGTATCACGTTTATACTTTAAATATACACAATTTCATTTTTCAATTATACCTCAATAAATCTGTAAGAAATCATAAAGGAACAGTTGCTTTGTGGCATGTAATGGAGTTACAATCAATAGAGTATTATAAGTGCAGTGACAGGAGCCATATGAAATGCAGTTATTATTCAACCTTTTTGATATGATTTATTTATTCTAATTTTCAGTGAAATATCCAATTGGGTTTAGAGACAACTGTGACTTGAAGGACCATGAAACTAGCAGGAATAACACACAGCTTAAACTATTGTGTTCTTGATCAGTACATAATGTCTTCTTCTGGATACATATAAATATCTTCTTTTGTTTCTGAAAAACTCTCTATTAACATGAATTAAACTTCATCATTTCTCCACAATTAAGTGAAGAAAAATATGAATCTTCTCACCGCTAAGCAGCTTCTCAAGTCCCCAAGACAAACCATCATGCAGCCAATCTTGCCCATCTACAACTTTCATGATGAAAGTAATACAGCTATTTTGGCAAAAACAATTCCAATATTGATGGCACATAGAATTACTGCTTCATACAACTTTCTTCAAAATAAAATATTATATTCATATATTTTGGAACCAGATTACTCACCTATCACTACTCTGTGGATTCATTATTCTTTATGTTATGATTTTAATTTTCATTTTTCCTACTCATGCTTTATTTCATCTACTAATGTTTATCTTGTTTGCCTGCTGCCTTGTTTATCTATGTTTGAGAATTGTGGATCCACTTACTGATACAAGATAAGTTATAAAACTATGAATAATGAGGTACAGTTCATAGATATTAGATATTGACATCACTGAATTCATTTAAATAACATATTCTGTTATGCTTGTGCTAATTAACTTTTCTTCTGAGGAAATCACAAGTCAAATTTCTCATCAAGAGGTTAATTTAGTTCCCCATGGCTCTGTTTAATGACCCAACGGCACTTGCTTTAACATTATGGGTTTAGGCATTTAAGGTTAGTTTCCCAGAGGCTGTTTTATTTTTTATCATTTTGCCTTCATTTTGAATAGTAAGAACTAAGCAATAATTCTGTACTCCAAATGAACAAATTGAAGATAATTTAGAATGTTCTATGCAAACAGCATTTCTAGAAACATAAAAATATGCAGTGGCAAAATTATTCATATAACCAAAACTTTTTGTTTTTGCTTTGTTTTCTGTTTTTGATTTTATTAAATATACTTCTTACTAGTCTGGTACTGAGCTCTGAGGATAGACAGGTGTGGGTTCACATTCCTGAACTCTGCTTTTACTTACTGGCACTCTCACCTATTGGTAGCCTGGTTTTTATGAGAGCATAATGCATGAGATTATATATACACATAACAAATATGTCATTATGAGAGCATAAGAGATTCAATATATGATGTACTCAGTACTTAAGAACATGAGAAATTATTATTTATTCCCCATCAATATGCTGAGTAACACATTGACCTGCTTTATACCTGAGGAGATTCACTCCTTTATAGCCTTCAGTTTACTGTGCACTATGTCCAGTTTTCATAGGTCATTGTTAAGACAGAGCCAAGAAGTCTTACCAGTTGTTAAAATCTCTTAATCTACAGTTGACATCACACTTACCAGGGCTTTAAAACTTGCCTGTTGGCTTTGCCATTTAGTAGGACAAAGAAAAGTAGGCCACTATCACTAATTAATTTAATAATATTCCTAAGATTCTAGCCAATAGGTAGGGTACAGAAATAAACTATGAAAATAAGAGAAAAGAATAGTAGGAAAGAGAGTTACCGTCACTATGCCTGTGCACAGTGCACAGTGTCCCAGAAGAATCACTTGCGGTGGCGGTGAAGCCTTTGGCTGACCTGGCATCTTTCTTTCTCTTGGTGTTAGAGTCAGCTTTTACCTATGTGGTCACACATGGTGACCTCAGGGAGGTGGGTTGCTCACGTATTGGCTCAGGACTCCAGAGAACAAAACTGAAGCCGCCTTACCCTAATAACCTTAGAGGTCACTCTGCCATACTCACCCATTACAGAGAAGTCATTGTCCCCCCATGCTCATGAGGAGAAATACCAATGTCACATTGTAGAAAAGACTTGAAGGTGGTAGAGATTCTTGCAGCTCTCTCTGGGAAATATGATCTGCAAATACAATATTCTACCTGAAAATATTAAAATAGCAACTGAAACACTTGAAATCTTGTTAGTTAGAGCTATTACATGGACTCAGCCATGTTCCCTATATGAAATAGACAAACTAATCAATAGCCGAAAATATATATGTTATCAGAGACAATCACAAACTTATAGTCCATTTTAAATAAATGATTGATAATTAAAAAATAAGTACAATAAAAATAACTTAATAAAATTAAAATACAAAAAAATCAGAAGATTAAAATTTAATATTTCAGAAGCCTTCAAAGCACGATGTAAAGGAGGAATACATTAGATTCAATACTGTCATAGTTTTGAATAGTAAGTTTACAAAGGAAATTCAAATACTGCAAATCAAGCATGTGTTTAGCATTATATACACAGTCTTGCTCTTAGAGCAAGTTGGCGATGACTGAAATTACATAATGATAGATGAAAGAAGTTAATTCTCTCACCCTCTACCTACAGAAATTAAAAATCAGTACATACTTTCAAGGAGGCATAACAATGCATTAAAATAGATGTATTTTTGTACAACCAATTCATGTTCTAGGAATTTATCCAAAAAAAACCAAAAGTGGCTGTGCAAAAATACTTTCCCAATATTCACTTTTAACTGCCCATTGGAATCACTTGGGAAGCATTCAAAATTCTTGATGTCTACATCACACGCAGAGTTTCCGACTGAATCGGGCTGTGCCCTTCAGGATTTGTAGAAATTCTGTGATCCTATTTTGCAATCAAATTGGAGAACAATTAACCTACAGATATGTTCAATAAATTCTTGCTTATACTAATGGATGATTTTGAATAAACTAAATCCTAGCAGAAAGAGAATACTTAAAGAGTTCAGCGGTGTGGACTTCTTAAGTGGGCCCTGAATATTAAAAATTAACTTAACATAAGGAATTTCATGCCTTGGTTTCTGTCCGGGACACCAGCACCTGGGTCCAGGAGCACATCAAAAGGCTGCTTGCTCAGCTTCACAAACGCTTGTTTTTAAATCAGTTTCATTAATACCATCCGGAGATAGAAAAATCTTTGATCTACATGCTTAGACACACAAACATACAGACTGAGACATAATGACTACAGTTAGCAACACTCTTGATAAAAAGAACATATACCCAGACAGATAAACTGACACAGAGACTTGAGTTACTGATATTCAATTGCCTCCCCTTTTAGCTTATTTGACTAAAAGTATCTCAGTTTTCAAGAATACACTCTATAGGCAAGCAGTTCATACAACTGGGTTAAGGTTTAGATGGCCCCAGACTAATAGGGCTAATGAAAGCTCTGAACTCATAGGGACTGTGTGTCTCCAGGTGGCTGGAAATAAAATGCAAGCACAATTCTAGCTCCAGTCATTTAAACACTTGAATGTGGTAAAATATTAATGTGATGACAATTTTGAATCATGAAATATAACATGGTTGAGAACTAATATGAATTATTTTAAATCCACACATTAGTTAATAAATTATGTCATATTTAAATATTGAATATTTTTACCCAGTAATATGGTTTACCATTTCATTTACTTCCCTCCTTTCATACACTCAATGAAGTTGCATACATTTCTTCTTAAGTATTCAGTTTATTTTGTTTATTATTATTTATTATTTTGTTATTCTACATGGATGCCCTCTCTTCACAACAGTTTTAAGCTATTATTGCTTATTTACTACATTGCATTTGACAAATAATTTGTATGTTATTACATTCAATAATTATTGCAACTGACCCATTTTGGTGAATGTGTGCTTTATTTCTGTTTCTGCTCCTTATTTCTTGACCAGAAAATTTTAAATAACTTTAGTTTGGATGGTTAAGTATGGTTTGCTGGAAAGATTTTAAAATCACATCCATTTTAAGGAAATATCTGTTTTGGATTTTGAAAGTGATTTTACTATGAATTTCTTAAAATTGTATCAAATTATTACAGACATATTTAGACAGTTATTGATGTATTGATCATCTAATATACCAATTATATTCTAAAATAATCAACCTTACATTACTGTGGCTAAAAAGTAGTTGGTATGGTGGATAATTATTTTTACATCTTTTTCAATTAACTTGCTGGTAGGCTTTTTGGTTTAATTTTAACATCTATACTTATACATGCAATCATCTATAGAGTTAATTTATCATGCTGGCTATGTATTTGCTTTTAATTCAGCATTATAGTTTCAATATTGATGTATTTTTAGTATTCAACTTGGGAAAATTTGAAAGTGTTTGCGTCTTAATTGTTTTCCCCAAGAATCTGCAATGAGGCCATAGCATCTGCCCCCTTGTTTCAGGAGTGAGTGGTTCCTGCATGACCCATGGCAGCACCTCATGGCATTTCTGAAGCTCACAGTGTCACTAAATGCAATTTGGATCTCATCCCTTTTGAATGTTTGGTTGTGTCTTGGATCATCTTATACTGCCTGATTTTCTGATTGGGCAGCACAGACCTCTCCACTCCGACCCACGTCTGACAGTAGGACGGACGCCTCCAGTACATCCTCTGCCCTGGATGCCACTACCATTCCTGGAGTGAATCCTTAAACTTCCTCTTCGATCCATGGTGACTTTGTCCATCTACAAATCATGCCTCTGAGATGAAAACTGTTGCTTTGAGCAACTGCGAAGGTTTTTGTGCAATTAAAATATTCAAAACCCAAATTAGTTGTATGACATAACTGAAAAGATGTCTTCCTTTAAGGATGAAGTTGGAACAGGTATCTGCATGACTGTGCAATCCATTAAAAATTTTTTCTCTACAATAAGGGTGCAGTTGATTCATTTTGGAAATACATAGGAATTATTTTTTTATCTGAATTTTGGAGCATGCAAAAGTTGGTTAATATTTCTGGGCTTTGTTAGTTTGTTTCAATAGCTTTATTGCACTGTCCCTGTTGTTTAGGGTAAAAAACTAGGGTGTCTGTGGGTAAAAATTTCTCCCATTAGCCACCTCATTCCTTTACTGTTTTAGGGCCCTTGCTAATTTGTCTTGTATTTACTGTCCCACAAATACTGTAATGTGAACTTGAGACAGTATTTATCTAGCAAGACAATTTAATGTGAAATTAGCTTGAAGCATGACTTAAGATTCTAACTTCTTGCTCAGATTGGTCTGTGCCTGCTCTGAGAACTCTTTGATACAATAAAAAGGCTGCCTCAGGGGTTAAAGATGTATTCCTATAATCAGTAGAGTGTACTTAATACTTACATGACACCCCTTGGAATTTTGAGTCTATTTATCTGATATTAAATGCTTTGTATAATTTAAAATAATTCAACAATGGTTTTTATTTACTATGTATACTGAAATAAACTATTGTTTCTCTCACTTTCTTTGGATTCTAAATACTAAAGTGAGAGTTGAAGACTATTAAAACACTAGGTAGCACATACTTTACTCAGTACCAATTTTAGCCTCCCCCCAAAATAAAATTGCTACAAGATACTATAGTAAATGATCCCTTACAGTGTAGGAAAGGTGAAAGGGAAATAGTAAAATTTATAGAGTGAAATTTAGGGTTTCAGAAATATTTTCATCATTATAAAAAATGCAATTATATTTGGTGGAAAGGTATCAAGCTTATTTATTTTAGTTGAGTTTGGAATATGAAAGGATCATATCAAATGTTTTGATACATTTCAATTATATTTTTTATCCCCTTTTGAGTATTCTGTTTTTTGACAAAAAGAGTCATTTGACAGTCCAAGGGTCTTTATTTTGCTATATAAGATGATAAATCTGGATGCCACTCTAATTCCATATTTTCTTCCATTCTTTCAAATATTCTTTTCACAGATCATTTATATTTCATTCTGAGATAATGAAAATTATTCACAGTAAATAGTGTTAAAAAGAGAAATGAATACTTGTCTGCAGGAAACCTATGATAACTAAACATGATTTAAATAAGAAAGGCAGAGGAGAACATAACAGCAGTTCATAAGGATTTGAAAGCTGCATACCCCAGCTTTACTAAATAATAAATTGGAGCAATAGCAATTACAATGAGGAGTGATCATAAATGCATACAGTGGAATATAAATTTTAATTAATAGTTTATTAGTTTCCTATTGCTGTTGTAATAAATTACCACAGAGTTTACAAAACAAATAATGTATTGCTTTACAGTTCTGAAAGTCAAAAGTCTTAACTAGGTCTGATGGGCTAAAATCATGGGGCTGGCAGAGCTGCGCTCCAACTTCTGGTACCCACCCACATTCCTCAGCAAGTGGCCCCTTCCTCACATAACTACATTATCTCCTACTCCAAATGTGACCTTCTGCCTTATAAGGATCTTATAAGGATAAATGACTCTTGTAAAGATACTTGTGATTACATTGGACTCACTCAAATAATCCAGGAAAATCTTCCCATTTCAAAATCCTTAGATGAATCACATCTGCAGAGTTCCTTTTGCCATGCAAGCTAGCATATTTACAGGTTCTATGGATTAGAACATGGACATAGTTTGGGCTCAGCCTATCACAAGTACTCATCATATATTTTCTCCTTAATTATTACATGATTAAGAAAAACAGCTTGTTTCTATGCATCAATATCATCAGTGATAATAGCGTACAAGTTCAAATGACCTATATTATTATAGATTACATCTTATTCATTCATCTTTAGGATCTAGATTTATGCCTTGTACACTGCAAATAATCATATTCATTGGAACATTGAGTATGAGTTCTCCAAGACAGTTTTTGCTTTCCCCTTCCCATCTGCCCTTCATTGCTCTATCTCTGACACTTAAAATAATGTCTGGAACTTAGTTGGTGTTCAAAGATATTTGTTGAATAAAAAATATTAAATGTGATTATATTCTGCAAGAAGATTTATTTTCATGTAACACTTTTAAAAAAAATGCTGTCTTGGTGAATGAATATCTCCTTGAGAGGAAATATTTTTACTAGACAAAGCAATGGTGTATTTAAGGGTCAATACAAGTGTTGTATTATTTAAATTGGATAAAACCAGTCATGCTGCTGATACATTATTAATACATTCACACTTCTCTAAAAAGTACTGTTGAGTTTTCAAGATATAACCAAAGTCCTTTTTTAGTTTATCAAATGCCATTCTAACTCTTAAATGGAAAACTAGAAATACAAATCTAGAACCAACACTCATGTGTGCAGCACATTTTAGTATTTAATAGAGATGCTTTCAAGTATAGCAATACCCAACCAGTCTCGATCAGTTATCAGCTATTCAGTAGATTTTACTACTGCTAAGATAATTGACAAAATAAAACTAGACACCTGTTGTTATCATGCATATATTCTTCTAACTAAAGAGAAATGATAATTTCAGAAGTATTAAATGAATGTTATGGTTATTCTCATAATCTGTGACTCAACTATTAGGAAACTTTTATTTCATAAGGACTGCCTTTTTTTGTTTTGTCCCTCAAAGGTTTAGTATATTGTAATTCATTATCAAAATATATTCTTTAAGAGAGAAATGTAAAGAGCATATAAATGCACTTGGTAATAACTAAATAAGAAGAAAATTTGTGTGTCATACCTTCTGTAACTTATTAAAAGGGTAATGTTGCATATCATACTATCAGCTGAATAACATAGTGATGCATCTTTAATAAATTCAATAATTATTAATATGTGAATTAAAAACCTGCTATATTCAACTCTGCAGCAGCAAAGTGCCTATGACAACTTTTCTTTAAAAGAATACAAAAGAACAGATATTAGAGGAGCCAAGATGGTGGTGTGAGTAGAGCAGCGGAAATCTCCTCCCAAAACCACATATATTTTTGAAAATACAACAAAGAAAACTCTTACTAAAAGAGAGACCAGAGGACACAGGACAACATCCAGACCACATCCACACCTGCGAGAACCCAGTGCCTCGCGAAGGGGGTAAGATACAAGCCCAGGCCCAGGGGGACCTGAGCACCCCACACCCCAGCTCCCGGCGGGAGGAGAGGAGGTGGAACGGGGAGGAAGAGGGGGCCCAGGACTGCTAAATACCCAGCCCCAGCCATCCTCACCAGAGTGCACACACAGTGCATGCGTGAGGTGCTAGGAACTAGGGAAACAGGATAGTAAGACCTGTAAGTGGGTCCCTGCAGACATTGCATCTGGGACAAAGAAAAGCGAGTACTTTTTGGAAGTCTTAAAGGGACAGGGACCTCACGGCACGACTGAAGTGACCTGGGACACTTAGTCCAGCAGCAGGGAATCTGGGGATCTCTGAGCACTCTAACCCCCTGGGCAGCAGGGAGCACGGACGCCCCTCACAGAGATAAATAGCTTCCCAGCCGATCCCCCTCCAACATGGCTCCACCATATCGGAGCAGCAGCCCGAGGTGGGCCACATGCACAGCTACAGTGGAGATAAACTCCATTGCTACCGGGCAAGAATCAGAAGTCCTGTCTGCACTCAGCTGCCAAGCACAAGTCAATAGAGGTCACTGTTCTCCCAGGAGAGGAAGGTCAGAAACCAACAAGAAGGGAATTTCTTCCAGACGTCACTCGTCCCAGCTCTGCAAATTATCACTATCACCATGAAAAGGCAAAATTACAGGCAGACAAAGATCACAGACACAACACCAGAGAAGGAGACAGACCTAACCAGTCTTCCTGAAAAATAATTCAAAATAAAAATCATAAACATGCTGATGGAGATGCAGAGAAATACGCAAGAGCTAAGGGATGAAGTCTGGAGGGAGATCACAGATGCCAGGAAGGAGACTAGAGAAGTGAAACAAACTCTGGAAGGATTTATAAGCAGAATGGATAAGATGCAAGAGGCCATTGATGGACTAGAAACCAGAGAACAGGAACACATAGAAGCTGACATAGAGAGAGATAAAAGGATCTCCAGGAATGAAACAATATTAAGAGAACTGTGTGACCAATACAAAAGGAACAATATCCATATTATAGGGGTACCAGAAGAAGAAAAGAGAGAAAAAGGGATAAAAAGTGTCTTTGAAGAAATAATTACTGAAAACTTCCCCAAACTGGGGGAGGAAATAATCAAACAGACCACGGAAATACACAGAACTCCCAACAGAAAGGACCCAAGGAGGACAACACCAAGACACATAATAATTAAAATGGCAAAGATCAAGGACAAGGACAGAGTTTTAAAGGCAGCTAGAGAGAAAAAGGTCACCTATAAAGGAAAACTTATCAGGCTATCATCAGACTTCTCAACAGAAACTTTACAGGCCAGAAGAGAATGGCATGATATATTTAATGCAATGAAACAGAAGGGCCTTGAACCAAGGATACTATATCCTGCACGATTATCATTTAAATATGAAGGAGGGATTAAACAATTCCCAGATAAGCAAAAGTTGAGGGAATTTGCTTCCCACAAACCACCTCTACAGGGTATTTTAGAGGGACAGTTCTAGACAGGAGCACTTCTAAGACTAAAGAGATGTCACCAGAGAAAATCAAATCACAGCAAAGAAAGCAGAACAACCAAATACTAACTAAAGGCAAAAACTAAAATCAACTACCCACTAAAAGCAGTTAAAGGAAACAAGAAAGAGTACAGAATAAAACAACCAAAATATAAAGAATGGAGGAGGAGGAATAAGAAGGGAGAGCAAAAAAGAATCTTCAGACAGTGTATATAACAGCTCAATAAGCGAGATAAGTTAGGCAGTAAGATACTAAAGAAGCTAACCTTGAACCTATAGTAACCACGAATCTAAAGCCTGCAATGGTAATAAGTACATATTTTCAATAGTCACCCTAAATATAAATGGACTGAAAGCAGCAATCAAAACACACAGAGTGACAGAATGGATAAAACACAAGATCCATCTATATGCTGCTTACAAGAAACTTACCTCAAACCCAAAGACAGGCACAGACTAAAAGACAAGGGATGGTAAAACATATTTCAGGCAAACAACAGAAAGAAGAAAGCAGGGGTTGCAGTACTAGTATCAGACAAAATAGACTTCAAAACAAAGAAAGTAACAAGAGATAAAGAAGGACATTATATAATGATAAAGGGCTCAGTCCAACAAGAGGATATAACAATTCTAAATATATATGCACCCAACACAGGAGCACCAGCATATGTGAAACAAATACTAACAGAACTAAAAGAAGAAATAGAATGCAATGCATACATTTTAGGAGACTTCAACATGCCACTCACCCCAAAGAATAGATACACTGGGCAGAAAATAAGTAAGAACATGGAGGCACTGAACAACACACTAGAACAGATGGACCTAATAGACATCTATAGAAGTCTACATCCAAAAGAAACAGGATACACATTCTTCTCAAGTGCACGTGGAACATTCTCCAGAATAGACCACATACTAGCTCACAAAAAGAGCCTCAGTAAATTCCAAAAGATTGAAATTCTACCAAACAACTTTTCAGACCACAAAGGTATAAAAGTAGAAATAAATTCTACAAAGAAAACAAAAAGGCTCACAAACACATGGAGGCTTAACAACATGCTCCTAAATAATCAATGGATCAACAAACAAACTAAAATAGAGATCAAGGAATATATGGAAACAAATGACAACAATAACACAAAGCCCCAACTTTTGTGGGACGCAGCAAAAGTAGTCTTAAGAGGAAAGTATATAGCAATCCAGGCACACTTAAAGAAAGAAGAACAATCCCAAATGAATAGTCTAACATCACAATTATCAAAACTGGAAAAAGAAGAACAAATGAGGCCTAAAGTCAGCAGAAGGAGGGAACACAATAGAGATTAGAGAAGAAATAAACAAAATTGAGAATAATAAAACAATAGCAAAAATCAATGAAACCAAGAGCTGGTTCTTTGAGAAAATAAATGAAATAGATAAGCCTCTAGCCAAACTTATTAAGAGAAAAAGAGATTCAACACACATCAACAGAATCAGAAATGAGAATGGAAAAATCATGACAGACTCCACAGAAATACAAAGAATTATTAAAGACTATTATGAAAACCTATATGCTAACAAGCTGGAAAACCTAGAAGAAATGGACAACTTCCTAGAAAAATACAAGCTTCCAAGACTGACCAAGAAAGAAACACAAAAGTTAAACAAACCAATTACGAGCAAAGAAATTGAAACGGTAATCAAAAAACTACCCAGGAACAAAACCCCCGGGCCAGATGGATTTACCTCGGAAATTTATCAGACACACAGAGAAGACATAATACCTATTCTTCTTAAAGTTTTCCAAAAAATAGAAAAGAAGGTAATACTCACAAACTCATTCTATGAAGCCAACATCACCCTAATACCAAAACCAGGCAAAGAGCCCTCCAAAAAAGAAAATTACAGACCAATATCCCTGATGAATGTAGATGCAAAAATACTCAATAAAATATTAGCAAACTGAATTCAAAAATATATCAAAAGTATCATATACCATGACCAAGTGGGATTCATCCCAGGGATGCAAGGATGGTACAGCATTTGAAAATCCATCAACATCATCCACCACATCAACAAAAAGAAGGACAAAACCACATATCGTCTCCACAGATGCTGAAAAAGCATTCGATAAAGTTCAACATCCATTCATGATAAAAACTCTCAGCAAAATGGGTATAGAGGGCAAGTACCTCAACATAATAAAGGCCATATATGATAAATGCACAGCCAACATCATACTGAATGGCAAGAAGCTGAACACTTTTCCTCTGAGATTGGGAACAAGACAGGGATGCTCACTCTCCCCACTGTTATTTAACATAGTACTGGAGGTCCTAGCCATGACAGTTAGACAAAACATAGAAATACAAGGAATCCAGATTGGTAAAGAAGAAGTTAAACTGTCAGCATTTGCAATTACATGACATTGTACATAAAAATCCCTAAAGACTCCACCCCAAAACTACTAGAACTGATACTGGAATACAGCAAAGTTGCAGGATACAAAATTAACACACAGAAATCTGTAACTTTCCTATACACTAACAATGAACCAATAGAAAGAGAAATCAGGAAAACAATTCCATTCACAATTGCATCAAAAAGAACATAATACCTAGGAATAAACCTAATCAAAGTAGTGAAAGACCTATACTCTGAAAACTACAAGTCACTCTTAAGAGAAATTAAAGGGGACACTAACAAATGGAAACTCATCCCATGCTCATGGGTAGGAAGAATCAATATCATCAAAATGGCCATCCTGCCCAAAGCAATATACAGATTTGATGCAATCCCTCTCAAATTACCAGCAACATTCTTCAACAAACTGGAACAAATAGTTCAAAAATTCATATAGAAACACCAAAGATCCCTGAATAGCCAAAGCAATCCTGAGAAGGAAGAATAAAGTGGGGGGTATCTCACTCCCCAACTTCAAGCCCTACTACAAAGCCATAGTAATCAAAACAATTTGGTACTAGCACAAGAACAGAGCCACAGACCAGTGGAACAGATTAAAGACTCCAGACATTAACCCAAACATATATGGTCAATTAATATATGATAAAGGAGCCATGGACATACAATGGGGGAATGACAGTCTCTTCAACAGATGGTGCTGGCAAAACTGGACAGCTACATGTAAGAGAATGAAACTGGACCACTGTCTAACCCCATACACAAAAGTAAATTCGAAATGAATCAAAGACCTGAATGTAAGTCATTAAACCATAAAACTCTTAGAAAAAAACATAGGCAAAAATCTCTTAAACATAAACATGAGTGACCTCTCCTTGAACATATCTCCTGGGCAAGGAAAACACAAGCAAAAATGAACAAGTGGGACTATTATTAAGCTGAAAAGCTCCTGTACAGCAAAGACACCATCAATAGAACACAAAGGTACCCTACAGTATGGGAGAATATATTTGTAAATGACAGATCCGATAAAGGCTTGACATCCGAAATATATATAGAGCTCACCCACCTCAACAAACAAAAAACAAATAATCCAATTAAAAAATGGGCAGAGGAGCTGAACAGACAGTTCTCCAAAAAAGAAATTCAGATGGCCAACAGACACATGAAAAGATGCTCCACATCACTAATTATCAGAGAAATGCAAATTAAAACCACAATGAGATATCACCTTGTACCAGTAAGGATGGCTACCTTCCAAAAGACAAACAACAACAAATGTTGGCGAGGTTGTGGAGAAAGGGGAACCCTCCTACACTGCTGGTGGGAATGTAAATTAGTTCAACCATTGTGGAAAGCAGTACGGAGGTTCCTCAAAATGCTCAAAATCGACTTACCATTTGACCGAGGAATTCCACTTCTAGGAATTTACCCTAAGGATGAAGCACTCCAGTTTTGAAAAGACAAATGCACCCCTATGTTTATCGCTGCACTATTTACAATAGCCAAGAAATGGAAGCAACCTAAGTGTCCATCATAGATGAATGGATAAAGAAGATGTGGTACATATATACAATGGAATATTATTCAGCCATAAGAAGAAAACAAATCCTACCATTTGCAACAACATAGATGGAGCTAGAGGGTATTATGCTCAGTGAAATAAAGCAAGCGGAGAAAGAGAAATACCAAATGATTTCACTCATCTGTGGAGTATAAGAACAAAGGAAAAACTGAAGGAACAAAACAGCAGCAGAATCACAGAACCCAAGAATGGACTACCAGGTACCAAAGGGAAAGGGACTGGGGACGATGTGTGGGTAGGGAGGGATAAGGGGGGAAAAAAGAAAGGGGATATTATGATTAGCATGCATAACTTGGGGGGTGAGAGAAAGGGGAGGGCTGTGCAATACAGAGAAGACAAGTAGTGATTCTACAACATTTGCTATCCTGATGGACAGTGACTGTAATGGGGTTTGTGGGGGAGACTTGGTATAGGGGAGAGCCTAGTAAACATAATATTCTTCATGTAATTGTAGATTAATGATAGCAAAAAAAAAGAGAAAGAAAAGGGGGATTACTCCCTGATAGGATAAAACTAACTACAAATCAATGATTAATGCATGCTTTAAATATCTTTAACTTTGATCTTTTAAAGGATGTCAGATGATCAGCTATGGAAGTACATTTTTCTGATAATATTCCATTCTCTTAAAATAAAAAAAGCAGTTCCTGTGTGGTGATCTCCAATAAGTTCTTCACAATGTTATAAAGGTCATATCAAAGTGTGGGCAAAGGGTTTGTTTGTGTTTATACAGAGGATCTAAGCCTAATTTGGCTACACAGAAAACGAATTAAGATACGATATGAAGAAGAACTTCCAACATCAACATCCTCTAGAAGAGTCATTCCAGAAGATGAACATCAAAAACTTCAACAGAGATCCTGGCGCTGCTGCAGTTGCAGCTGCATTCATCCCACTGCTTTCTGGACTTGCCATTGGAATGAAGAAGGAGATATCTAAACTGGCCTGTGCATACAGTAAAACAACAAATTTGACTGGATCTATACTGTTGGAACTCAACCAAGAATTAGGAGAAGTGCAAGTTGCAGTGCTCCAAAATCATGCAACTATAGACTATCTACTGTTAAAAGAACACACAGGATGTAAACAGTTCCCAGGAATGTGTTGTTTTAATTTGTCTGATTTTTCTCAAACTATTCAAATTCAGTTAGACAATATCCATCATATCATTGATAAGATTTCACAAATACCTAGGATATCTAACTGGTTTTCTTGGTTTCACTGGATATGGCTGGTAATTGTAGGTCTGCTTTTGTTATGTAGCTGTATTCCTATTATGTTAATGTATGTGCGCAATTTAATTAGTAGTTTAAAACCTGTACATGCTGAAGTTACTCTACAAAAAGATATATCAAAGAAATAATCAATCTTCCCATGTTTTCTTCAGTCTGCTACTTCTATAGCTTTTCTTCTTCCTTTCTGATTACAACTCTTTAGAAGAATTAGTGCCTCATATCGAAAATTATCAAGTATCGCAATTCTTCCAAGTGGTAAAGATACATCAGGACAAATGCTGGGCATAGAAGCCACAGGGCATGAATCTGCAAAGAAGTAAAAAACTAACCTTTTCAAAGAATATTGCTTCTCTCTCACTTACCAACTTTACATTTCCCTGTATGGCCCCGGAAGATGACTGGTAAGCCGGAGACGGGTAAGATTCCTCAAGGGAGGAACAACCTAAGACAGGCACAGTCACAGGGGGGCCATCAGGTGAGAAACTGGGGATCAACAGAGGTGAGGCTCAGAACCTCACCCCCCCTGCTTTGAGAGAAATCTTCTGCATCCGTGGATGTTTTGTTGTCCTTGTCTAGCTTGGATTAATACTTAGTCTATATAGGCTCAGACCTGATCATCGACATTTGCCCTCTTACAGCACTAAATTATGTTTTCTATCTTTATCTTGCATCTACCTACCACTTCATCATTTCATTAAAAAATAATAATAATAATAATAAGGGAGAAATGTGGGATTCACATATAAATCAAGTATAAAAATCAAATGAATAATCATATCTGAGTTGATTGCTTATAGTTCATGATACGTGATCAAAATTGAAAGTTTCTGTGATATAACTGCCCTTGCACTGTTCACCATTTAAGAACTTATTCACTATGTAAGATCTTGTTCACCATGTAAGAAGTTGTTTGTTATGCTTCAGAAGATTGGAGACTGTTGAGATATAGGCTTGGGGTTGATTAATGACAGAATTTTATTGTTGTTAACAACCATTTGATCAATAAATATGAGAGATGCCCTCTCAAAAAAAAAAAAAAGAACAGGTATTAGTTTCTTGATTCATATTTTTAAGTTACTGTTATATCCCCTAGAAAAATAAATAAATATGGATGAAATATATATACATATATATATATATGTGTGTGTGTGTGTGTGTGTGTGTGTGTGTGTATGGCAAATATTTTGAGAGGTGGAAAATTATAGACTTCATATATTTATGGAAAATTGTAGTCAATTTATTACTTTACAATGTTTTTCTACATGGCAGCCTTCGAATTTATATGCAGTTGCAGTTCACCAATTATCCAATACACTTGAAAATTAGCTAACATTTCTAAGAGGAATTTTGATAGAAAAATAATTTTTAAAGCACTTTGGTATTAATTCATGGGTGTATATTGTATATCTTCAGTGTGTGGAAAATAATTATACATGCAATGAACAATTACCAGGAATAAATTTGTGGTATTTTTCTCCTAAAAGGTGGTGTTCCAGTTCTTTCTAGTTAAAGCAATAATAACATGTTGAGAGATGGAGAATTCTGTCTTCCAAAATTTACTTTTCCAACACAATAAAATCTGATTTTTAACTCTTGTTGGTAAAGTCAGATTTGTGAAATATCACAACATATTGCACACATAAATATTTGACAGAACGTGCAGTGAACAAGGACCTAGGGTAAGTAATGAGGAACACAGAAAATTGGAGTATCCTTGGGTGAATCACTTTGACAATGCTGCAGAGGTGCACAGCATGGATCTCGTGGTGCTAGTTGACGAGGTATAAACTGAGTTTTGGAGATAAATACAGCGACCCTTGAATAACGCATGAGTTTGGAGCACCAAACCTCACACAGTAAAAAATCTGGGTATAATTTTTGACACCCCCCAAAGCTAAACTATAAGTAGCTTGGAAGTTTTATTGATAACATAAGCAGTCAATTAACACATATTTTGTTTGTTATGTGTAATACATGTTGTATTTTTGTATTAAAGTAAACTAGAGAAAATAAAATGTTTTATCAAATTGTCAAAAATCTCCAAAAGTTTCTAATATATTTATTGAAATAAAAAGCTGTGTATAAGTGGACCTGCATGGTTCTAATCTATATTGTTCAAATGTCAACTGCAATTTCAGAAGCACTTTACACATTTGTGTCATTATTTAATCTTTAAAAAATGAGGTAGGTATTATTATCCCCATGTAAGAAATGAGAAAACAAATACTCAGAGATGAAAATAATTTAACAAGATCTTAATCCAGATTTTCAGAGAACATCCGGAGCCTTTATTATAATTTGGAAGTTTTACTGTTAAATTGCAAACTGAATTGAACTGGCTTACTGGAAATAAAGTAATTTATTGGATTAAATAAGTAAAAATCAGAAATGTAGTTCAGAGAGAAAAACAGACTGCCAGGACTACCTTTCTCTTGACTGTCTCTTGCCTTTACTTTTCTTAGAGTATGTGATTCATCCTTTCAGTTTCTCTGTATCCATGACATGAGGCAGGAATGTTGGAGAGGAGCATGCTGGGGACCATCGTGACCACACGACCATCTCAGGGTTAGTCACCGTTGCCTGACATATGACTTATCTCCCTGTGTGTCAGTGCCATTTCCCACTATGGGACTAGAGCATGCGCTTTAGTTTGAATGAATGAGGAGTTGTTTTCTAAGAAAAAGGATGTCCTATTCTGGACATAAGAAATAACAAACATCAACTGTAGTCAATTCCTGGCTGCCTGGTGCATACCCACACATGCAGAGGTATATCAATACCTTTCCTTCTGTAATATCTAAATTTGTCCCTTGTTATTATAATGCAAATACATTACATACAATCAAAGACACACATACACTCACAAAAAAAAAAAAACTTAAAAAAATGGCCAGTCATTAGACTAAATTTTAAGTTCAAAATCTCTTGGTCTTTTCTATTTCTCCGAATCCAAACCTCATGTAGCTTCTTAACCATAAGTTTGAAATCTGAACCAACAGAAAAATTCAGTTACACCTAATACACTCAGTTAAAAATGGTAGATACATAGGATATCTTCGAATAAAATTCCTATTTAAAATAATGGAAATGGTAAGGAACTTGTCTGGATCCAGTCCAAATCCTTCATTCATCCATTCATTCCTGAGCGTAAATAGCTACTAAGCCTGCTATGTGCCATCTATAATTCTAGGTCCTGAGTAAATTGTAAGGAGAAAAATAGCAAGGTTACTATTCTCATGGAGCTTGCACTCTAGTAAGGGAGGAAAGAAATTAAAAGTTACCAAGTAACTAAATACAGAAATAATAAAATGTTATGAGGACAAAAAATCTGGGGAGTTATTTGGAATGTGGCTGGGGATGAGATATTATTAACTTTTATTTCACTGGTAATCAAGAAAAGTCTGAGAAAGGGGACTTGATTGCTGAGGAAGAGCCATCTACGTGGGGATCAATGAAAAGAGAAGCCCAGAAAAAGGAAATAGTATCTTCAATCTCTCAAGTCTTGTGGATCCAGGAAACAGGAAGAAGGCCAGTGGGTGGGAGCGCCTGAGGGGGGGCTGAGGCAGAGTGGCGGTTAAGGCCAGAGAGGTAGGCAGAGTTCCCACACTTTTAGATTTTATAGACCATATATAGGATTTAGATTTTACTCTAAGTATAATTTGGGAAGCCAATCAAAGGTTGTAAGCAGAAAAAATAATTTATCTGTTTCATATTTTAAAACTATAATAGATTATCATACTCAAGGTGAAGGTAAGGATCTAGTAAGGAAATAGATAGGCTAAAATACATAGTTTCTAAGGTGATAATGGTGATAGAGGAGGAGGATGTTTTCACTGAAGAAACAATAAGACCTGTTAAAGACTGAGCCTGGTGGCTGATTCAGGTGGCTGAAGTATTTAGTGAGGGTTGTCATTAAGGAGCAATCCTTTTTGGGCCCATTCATCTCTTAATGTGTGTATGGAACAAACCATAAATTTATGGTAGTAAAAAACTTTAGAGATATGCACGTGGGAGCAATTAGCAAACATATTTGAATTTACCTGGAAAAGGAATATAGTCAAAAAAGCATAGCTGTCCAATGGCTGCAAGAATTCCTTCACTTCATTGGTAGAGGTTGTGCTCCTTGGCCAGCTAGTTTATCTGCCCCAAATGCTATGCAATGAATGGACCCAAGAAGCCTACTTATTCTCATGGCCACGTAAAAGAAAGTGCTATGAAATCACTTTAGATGTCTATTGAAGTAGCAGTCAATCTTCAGCTGTTTCTAGACATCAACCATAAAATGGCATTCATTCACAGCTGGGTCAGCACAGGAAGGCAGGGTCCACATATTGAAGTTCAAGAGGCTGAGAGCAGAGTGATGGAGACATTTTGGGCCATGAAGTTGGTAGTGTTAGAAGTTGAAAGTGGTCATGCCTGTTAAAGCTTTAGGTTCCAACTACAAAGTCTTTTCCTGCTGCCTTAAATATTGCATATTTCTCCAATAGACTATATAATATATACATATATTATATGCTATGTATATAATAGATTATATCTGTATTTATAACCTTATTTGGTGGTGTTGTCTCAGAAATATGGTGTACTCTAGGTACTTAGTAAACACATACTAATTTGAGAACATTAATTTTGCCCCATTATCACTATAGTCTTAGATGACCTGGGGTTTAAAATCTAATAATAAAAATCAAGGACAATATAACACATTATCCATAAGGCCCCCAGGGAAATGGGGGTGCTAGAATGTAACAAAACTGTTTGGCTTGGTAGAATCTTAAGAGTTTTTCTTGTCTTGTGCTGCCCATTTTCAGCAACATATCCATGGTTCCATGGCCCTGTACCAAAATGAACCTGACTCTCTGAGTCAGAGTCTAAAACTTTCAGAATAAATATTACTCCAAAATCACTTCCATTGTCTTCTGATTCAATGTTCTAACCACAGAGATCAGTATGATCTGGGAGAGTATGAGGAGGGGAGCCTTCTTTACTAGACAGCCTGCTTGTGGCTTCTATAATTTCCATTTTCTTAGAGGATATTGATCCTTTCTTGTTCAACTGAGATTTCTCATTGTATAATCTTTATCATCTACACAGAAAAATAGCCCTTGCTTAACATTCTGAAGCTAAGACTAAACCATGATAATTATAAATTTACAGAGAATGAGCATTCTTGCTTTTTACATGTACAAGCTTCTTCCCAAAATATTGTAATGGGGACAAAGCCAATTAAAGAAAAAAACCTGTTTTGTAGATGAATTATTATTTAAATCTATCCTGTTTTGAGACTTGCTGGTGCTGAATTGGTGCAAAGTTTGGTACAAACATGTACAAAGTCTGAATGTTTAGTGTCTTCTCTAACATTCCATATCTGATCTCTCTGTGACCATTAAGTTGATGGCTTAACAAAAGGCCAATTGCATTTTGAGAAAATTGCTAATAGATTAATCACTTAGTAGTTATTTTGCAGGCCTGCTAAGGGTCTTTGGCTGGGAACAAAGTGGTAACCAACACAATACATACCTCTGACCTCCACACACCTAAATCAAATAGGAACAATAGACCGTGCAAAAAATAACTGAAATACATTACTCAATTTATCATGTAATTCTAAACATGCTAATAGAATTGAATATGGCTGCTTCACAGAGAATATCATGGCAAAATGCTCAAGGACCAGAAAAATGGGCCAATGAAAGAAACTGTTAAAAAAGCAGAGACCCCTGGAGGAATGGTATTTGTAAGGACACAGGCAGAATATGTCATATAAACAAGTATGTCTGGCATATTTGTTTAAAGGAATGTATCACCTAAGAAATAAAGGGATGAGTAGCCACAATCCTATTCTCTAGACTTAAACACCTGAAAGAAATATTTAGCTAGTTAGTACCAGAGGAGACAAATATCCAGGGTTACTGCAAGGCTCATCTGAGAGCTTACACTTATATTAAAGAAAATTATGTTTATATCAAATCAAAATGTATTTTAACACTGGATATGCTTTTATTTGTAGAGTTTGCCTTTAAGAAGACTTACTGTTTTAAATTCTAATCTTCCTAAAATAAAATATCTATTAAATATCAACTTTTTGTGGAATTTGAAAATTTTTAAAAAATTAAAGTATATAGGTCAGAATAACTTGAAAACATTTGAGGAAGTTGAAACTAACCTTAAAGCTATTAAAACATACACTAAAGTTCTGGTAATCCAAAGAGCATGGGCTTTTCAAAGAAATAAAATCCAATCAAATAAAAATAGATTAATGGATACATAATAACTTAAGGTGTGACAAAGTTAATTTAAAATAATTCTAGGAAGATGGATTATTTTATGAATTGTGCTGAGGAAAAGTTGTTGGAATATTATTTTAAACACACTGACATACATAGGACCAGGTTCCTTAAAATTAAAAAAGTTTATAATGACAAACACTCACAGAATTAAGGGCAAATGATATAAGCAAGTAGGACACAGATTTAAAAGGAAAAAAATTAGCTAATAAGCCTATGAAAAAATGACACAGAACATAAAAAACAAATATAAAAATGAAAATAACATGACACTGAATGTTTTACTTGTCAGTTTGGAAAATTAAAAATTATGACAATACTAGCTAGGAAGAGAATCCATTATTTACTTGTTTAAATAGTTCCAAAAGTTTACATAATTATATGTATATATAATTACATAGATTTATATATAAATGTAAACATATATCTGTTTATATGTTTTATATTTTTGTTTGTACATATTTATACATATTAAATAATTCCAAAATTTGTCATAATTATATATACATATACATATGTACACATATGCACATTTGTATACACTACATATATGTACACACACACATTATACTCTTACTGACTTTTCCTTAGTTTTCTTTATTGTTTAATTCAGTATTTTACATCTCATCTGCCTCAGATGTGGGCTACCAGACATGGGGAAATGTATCAAGGTAAAGTAACCAGTGAAGACAGTCAACAACTCACAATATTTACCATCAAAGGCACCTTGAGCAGAAGCAAATTATCTTTGCTGTTTGCTCAGAATTTCCTAAAGGATTTGTGTGGTCTCACCCCCTAGGATTCTCTAATATTTAAATTCTCACCATTGCTGGTACAGCTGGGCATAGGAGAGAATGTAGGCTTTACACGTGTATCTGAAAAGCCCATTTCAGAAAAGGAGAGCATATGTAAACACGAAATGTGAGATGCCCCCCTTATAGTCCTCTTCCCTAGATTAGGAAGTTAAGTGTTATCTTCCTCAATCACCATAGAGGTAAATCCTAGCAATAAGAGGAAATAATTTTAAATGAACTTGGAATAAAATACTTTGGTTTGTTTCCTTAGCTATTCAAAGTTGACTGAGAGTAGAGACATGGTTTCGAACAACTTACCTGTTTCACATCTCTTTTTGGAAGGGCTACCTAAATATTAATTTTGATCTTTTTTCCTTCATTATTATTTCAACTAGAGGATGTGGGAAGATGGTTCTCCATGGGTCTCTGGTGTTTCTTCACATCTTGTGAGCAGAGAAACTGACTGCTCTTATTTATCTCGTCAAGGGTGTTTGCACAGTGAAAACCTTGAAATAGAGAAATAAGAGAGAAATTATAGTTGCTTGCCCTCCAGAATGATAAATATAAATATAATGCCCCCTCCAGGACAGAAGCAAGGGAGGTTCCGTCTCCACTGTGACTGATTCAGGCTCTCAAGCCTGGGTCCCCTTTCCTGGGCCACTCGCTGCCTGTGCAGGCACAGCCTGACTCTCCCGGTCACCCAGAGGGACTTGGGGCTTGAGGAACCATGCCAAATGCTCATATTTCCAAAGCCACTGCTGTGTCTATTAATTTCAGAATTTGTATTAATCTCTGTATTTTTTCTGATTCAGGAGGTTTGCTTCTTCAGCCTACATCCATGAAATGAAGGCAAATTAATTAATTAATTAATTTTCCAGAAGCTAAGCAATACAGAAACAAGTAGACAATATTAGGGAAAATTTTCAGTGTTTCACATTTCTGCAGGTCCTGAAAGTGAGACTGCTTTTTGTTAGACTATCTTTCCAAGAATGTTTGTATAATGAATGACACTGAAGATAATGTCTTCCCACACCCCACACCCCACACCCCAGAGTAAAGGGTGGAATTGTTCACTGTCCGGTATAATACCGATGTCTTCCCTTAAGGCAAAGGTCAGGCAGGCTGTGATGATTAACTTCATACGTCAGTTTGACTGGGCTAAGGATACCCAGAGAGCTGATAAAACATTATTTCTGGTTTCCTGAAAAGATTAGCATTTGAATCAGTAGAGTAAATATAGAGCTACACTCATGCACTCACCAGGGGTGGGCTGACAACACCCAATCCCTTGAAAGCCTGAAAGGTGGAGGAAAAGTAAATTCTTTTTCGAGCTGGGACGTCTGTCTCTTCCTGCCCTCAGACCTCAAAGCCCCAGGCTCAGACTGAATCACACCACTGACTTTCCTGGGTCTCCAGTTTGCCCAAGACATACCTTGGCAAGTCTCAGCTTCCATAATCATGCGAGTCAATTCCATAATAAATCTCCTCTTATCTACATATATAAAATATATGTACATATCATATTGGTTCTGCTTATCTGGAGAACCCTGACTAATACATAGGCTTGCTTACCTGATCCTCTTTGTGTCTCTTGGGTGATTTGCGGCTTGAGGGACCCACACAAACACCGGTATTCTGGCTGCTGCTATTGCTCTGAGTACTAAACTGTGCTTTGACACCGAAGACTTGTATCTTCTGCCAGCATCGGCAGAGCTGTGGCAAGTTAAGTGATTAGCTTGCAAATAAGATAAAGTCCCAGACCCTTCACAGTTCTTGATAGAGGATATTGTTAATACATCATAAAACGATTTATTACATTTTAACCATATATGATTGATATTTATTATCAATGGTCCACCCTCAGAATGCAGAAGTGCATTTTAATTTAATACTTATTAGCTAATAAAAGGTACTGTGGGTGATATTTATTGACATTTCTACGGTGAAAAATGTCCACAACCCATTCTTATATTGGGCCTAACATGGAACATGAAGGAATGAATTGTATAAAATATAAGGTCCTTCTCTGTTTAAGTCCTCTGTCTCCCATGCCCTCTCCATGTGAACCCACCGAGCCTCACCAAGCAGTTGAACCTGTCACTCTGGACACAGCAAAGAGTCAGTAAATTCATGGAAGTGGAAATAACCCCTGAGAGAAGGAAGCAAAGAAAACAAGTCTCATTGAAGTTACCTTGAAAATGCCTCATTTAAGAACAAGACAGAGGAAATACATTCACCAAGAAAGACTGAAAATAAACATTTTGAGAAAAGTACTGAACTCGGAGGGTGTACTTACCAAGGAAGCAGGGAGAAAAGGGTACAAAAAGGTCTGGTGTTTAACACGGTCAAGGAATGGTAGAAGGACACTTAGCATAAGAACTGAGGAGGCCTGTGGTCTCGGCAGTTAGGAGGTCATTGATGGCATTTAGTCTTGTGAGTCACCAAGTAAGTCAGCTAATGAAGACAAAGCTGTCTAGTGCCCCAGTGTATCGTAACATCGGCCCTACGGTGAATGATATTATCCACAGGGTAGCAATTAATGATGAATAGTATTGTGATTAAATTGCTGTGGAATACCAATGGGAATGTTCACGGCAACCCTTTAAATACCAAGTGCACAATTAATACTTAGAACAGACAAGCAAAAAATAGATAGAGGTTTGCCACCTATATCACTGTCAAATTTCATGTCACGCTTGGGGGTTTACTGATGTGAAATGAAGTGCATTTATTCAAATAGAGTTAGTTCTGCTTTATAAGGAATACAAAACTATTAAAGTAGGCCTATACATAAAGAAAAAGTGGAAGTGTTTTCTAAAAAGCATATGTTGTTGCTCTTCTATAATTGACATGGCTTTTTTAATATAATTTGGATATTTTTAAAAGAACTATAATGACAATTGTCAGGTGGCAAACATGCTGTTAAGAAAAGTCATCTTTTATGATTCCTTGAAGAACTATACGCTACTATCCTATAGGTACTTTCTGTATTAAGAAATTCACACCTATTTGTGTTTGTCTCCTATTTTATTGTGAAAGCATAAGTTTCTTTCAAAAATATATAAATTTCTAGTTTTCCCAGATTACCTTATATTTATTCTTACACTTTTAAAGGTAACCTTTAAGTGTTAGATCCATAGTATATAATAGTAAATTGTTTGTACTTTATCTTGTTGCTTGAAATTTGTTTTATGTGTTAAAGGAGAATGTTTGCATGTATGTATGTATGTGTGTGTGCATGTTTGCATCATGAATAGACAAATATTTTATGTAAAGGGATAGACAGTAAATGTTGACTTTATAGCTATAAGATCTCTGTCACAATTATTCTTCTCTGCTATTAGAGTGAGAAAACAGTCATAGACAATATGTCAACAAATAGTGTAGCTGTATTCTAATAACACTTTATTTATGAAAACAGGCAGAGAGGGACAAATTTGGCATGAAAGGCTGTAGTTTGTCAAACTATGTTATCCCCCAAAATATAGTGGTCCACTAATGACAGTCATTGTTATTTAGAGTAAGATTGAAGCAGGTGTGTGTAAAGAACTCAGAAAACTTTAAGCTGGGTAATAGTAAAAGATTTATAATATTCAAACTACAAAATGACTCAGAAAATAGCAAATTAAATATTCTATAAAGCATTTTACAACAAAATGAATGTACCACACAGAAACCATTCAGACCGATGGTACAAGTGACACCAGTGTCTTCAGTGATGAGAATAGAGGTAAGTGTGTATATACACATGTTTCTTAAGAAAGGGAAAGACACTGTAGTTAATTTTTCCTTTCAAATAAAAATTATTTGTAAGAATATCATATATGGAAAATGGAGACATTGATTTTTAAAGTATAAAGATATATCAATTAAATACAGCCAGATAAGAGATTAAATGACAAACTAAGTAAAATAATAATATTAGATGATAGAACAAAGAAAAAAGAACAAAGGAATAAATTTGCTACAGAGAAAAATACCAAAACTGTCCAGTGAGAATATTTGTGTGCCAAGTGTTGCAAAAGGTAATTGGGTTTAAATGTGAAAAGTAAAAGGCGAAATTCGTACATGTGAAATGGATATATAAGAGATAAACAAATCAAATAATTAAAGAAGGCTAATAATTTTATCATATTTTACCCTTTGGAGAATATTCTTAAAAACTTACATTGGATATTTGTAAGAATAGATTTATACTAGACTCCCTAAAAACTTCCTCAATAATTCCATAAAATTCTATCTGTCTTTGCTTTCCCGGTGTCAGTGAAACATCTGCCTCCTCATCTGGTCCTTCCTCCCAGAAGTTGGATCCAAAGGCTGGAGGCAGAGCCCCACCTTAGAAGCGTGTTACAATCATGGAGTGAAAGGAAGAGCAGAATGACAGAAATTTGAGCCTATTATGAAGCTCAGTCTTTCAGTTATACAAAATGAACAAATAAGCGAACAACAAATATTTTTGGTTGACCTTCATCAGTGTGATGTTTGTTACATGCTACAAACTGCAATCCATAACTGAAAACAGTGCAGGAGATTTTTGCTTAAGTTCCATTTTGCAGCTGGAGATGGAATATTCTATTACCACCACACCACACACATTCTGACACTGCAAAAAGATTCAGCAAGAGAAAAAAACCCCACAGATCTATAGATCCTCCTGCCTCCGATTCTGCTCTCTCAGGTGTATCAGATTTATCTCCCTCCCAGAACACTGTCCACCAAGGCCTGGCACTATCCTTCTCCTTTTTCATGTTGTCTGTTACATGTCAGAATCAAATGGGTGTATCATGAGGAGTACGGTGATCAAGCTAGATCTCCAACTATCCAAAGAGCTACACATTGCAGGCAATGGGTATATTGCATTTTTGAATCACAGAACAAATAGTAGGGAACAACTAAGGTTTTTACTGTTCAATTTCAAGCCATAAAATGTTTCCTTTTCCTTTCCTTTCTCTGGATATTTTCCTTCTACTGATTATATTTTCACTAGGCATTTTAATTCTCTCAGATAATTGGTGAAACATTTCCCAGATATGGGCAATAAGTTGATGAATTTTTAGTTTTGAATTTTTGTATGATTCTTTGAACTTTGAAGTCAATCTCTGAAGAGGAAACAGAAATTTAGTTACCTGGAAGCTGAATAAAATGTTAGCATGGCCACAGCCCAAGACTGACCAAGAATTTCTCATAAACATGCATGATTTCAATCTTGAGTCCTACAATATGAATGAGACAATTTGCCAAACGGTTGTATATTTCACAGCAGATGTAAAGGTGTCATGGAGCTGTATAGGGCAATGATATGTTTTAAATCTCTATCTTGTAAAACCTGCCCATGGCTGTTTATAGAAGTTCTATTCATAATTTCCATAACTTGGAGGCAACCATGATATTCTTCAGCAAGTGAATAGATATATTATGGTACATCATCTAATGGAGTATTATTCATCACTAAAAATAAATAAGCTATCAAGCAGTGAAAAGACATGGAAGAAACTTAAAAGCATATTACTAAGTAAAAGTAGCCAATCTGAAAATACTATACACTATATGATTCTAATTATACAAAAAGGCAAAATCATGAAGATAATATAAAGATCAGGGTTAGAGTAGGGGAGGAAAGAAAAGGCAAGGCATAATACAGAAGATTTTTAGGGCCGTGAAACTACTCTGCATGAACCAGAACGGTGGACACATGTCATTATACAGTTGCCACAACCAATACAATGATCAACACCAAGACTGAACCCTAAGGTGAACTATGGACTTTGGGTGAAATTGGCTTGTAATGAGGGTCCATCAGTTGCAGCACGCACTACTCTGTGTTGGGTGTTCATAGAAGGGTAGTCTCTGGCAGGGGGTGGGTATATGGAAACTGTGTACCTTCTGCTCTCTTTTGCTGTAAACCTAAATCTTCCCTTTAAAAAGTCTATTTAATAATGAACAAATAAAACCCTAATCTTGTCAATATGAAGGTTCTTTTGGGAACATTTATACACTTGTTTCCATATATGATAAATGTACTTTGTAAGGAAAACCATGGAGGCCTATATAAGATTGCATGATGTCTGTTTACTGTATATCATTTAACTACAGGGCCCATTTATTACTTACTGTACTCTCCTCATTTGCTATGAATCTTTACCTATGTATTAAATGGTGAGTCATTGTTTACCTCAAGCCCTCTTCCCAATACAAGAAGGCCTCCTAGGCTCATGTGGGAGGATGGAAAGTAGCCCCCACAAAGACTTCTGTGTCCTGGACCTGGAATCTGTGAGTGTCACCTTATATGGTAGAAGAAAGAAGGGGTATTAGCAGATGTGATTCAACTGGGGATTAAAAATTTTTTTTATTAAGGTCTGATTGATATACACTCTTATGAATGTTTGCCATGAAAAAAACAAAACAAATGTGGTTACTACATTTACCCATATTATAAAGTCCCCACACATACCCCAAAGCAGTCGCTGTCCATCAGTGCAGCAAGATGCCAGAGATCCACTATGTGCCTTCTCTGTAATACACTGTTCTCCCCGTGATCCCCCACACCATGTGTACTAAACATAATACCCCTCAGTCCCCTTCTCACTCCCTCCCCACCCACCCTCCCACACCCGTCCCCTTTGGTAACCACTAGTTCATTCTTGGAGTCTCTGAGTCTGCTGTTATTTTGTCCCTTCAGTTTTGCTTCATTGTTATACTCCACAAATGAGGGAAATCGTTTGGCATTTGTGTTTCTCTGCCTGGCTTATTTCAATGAGCATAATGTCCTCCAGCTCCATCTATGCTGTTGCAAATGGCAGGATTTGTTTCTTTCTTATGGCCGAATAGTATTCCAATGTGTATATGTACCACATCTTCTTTATCCATACATCTACAGATGGACACTTAGGTTGCTTCCATATCTTGGCTATTGTAAAAAATGCTGCAATAAACATAGGAGTGCATATATCTTTTTGAATCTGAGAAGTTGTATTCTTTGGATAAATTCCAAGGAGTGGGATTCCTGGGTCAAATGGTATTTCTATTTTTAGTTTTTTGAGGAACCTCCATATTGCTTTCCACAATGGTTGAACTAGATTACATTCCCACCAGCAGTGTAGGAGGGTTCCCCTTTCTCCACATCCTCACCAGCAGTTGTTGTTCTTAGTCTTTTTGAGGCTGGCCATCCTTACTGGTGTGAGGTGATATCTCACTGTGTTTTTAATTTGCATTTCCCTGATGATTAGTGTGGAGCATCTTTTCGTGTGTCTGTTGGCCATCTGAATTTCTTCTTTGAAGAACTGTCTCTTAATATCCTCTGCTCATTTGTTAATCAGGTTATTTGCTTTTTGGGTGTTGAGTCGTGTAAGTTCTTTATGTATTTTGGATGTTAACCCCTTGTTGGATATGTCCTTTACAAATATATTCTCCCATACTGTAGGATGCCTTTTGTTCTTTTGATGGTGTCCTTTGCCATACAGAAATTTTTAGTTTGATGTAGTCCCATGAGTTCATTTTTGCTTTGTTTCCCTTGCTCAAGGAGATTCGTTCAGGAAGAAGTTGCTTATGCTTATATTCAGGAGATGTTTGCCTATGTTGTCTTCTAAGAGTTTTATGGTTTAATGACTTACATTCAAGTCTATGATCCACTTCGAGTTTAGTTTTGTGTATGGGGTTAAACGATAACCCAGTTCCATTCTCTTGCATGTAGCTGTCCAGTTCTGCCCACACCAGGTGCTGAAGAGGCTGTCATTTCCCCATTGTATATCCATGGTTCCTTTATCATATATTTCAATTAGGGATCTTGAAATGGAGAGATTATCCTAGATTATATGGGTGGGCCCTAAATACAATCACATGTATTCTTCTGAGAGAAGGCAAAAGGAGACTTTACACATAGACATACACAGAGGTGAAGGGGGTACAGAGACGGGACAGAGAGAAACCTGAAGGCGGGGCTATGCAGCTGGCATGCCAAGGAACGCAGCACGCCTAAGAAGGGGCGCGGCTTCCAGAGAGTGGGGTCCCGACACACTCTGATGGCAGCCTAGTGATACAGATCTACAGGGCCCACTGGCCTCCAGAACTGTGAGAGAGTAAATTTGTTTTAAGAGCCAAGTTTATGGTAATTTGTTATAGCAGCCACAGAAAACTAATATAACTCACAAATTGTTTTGGGATAAAATGCTATAAAACTATTGAACCTAAAATGAAGGCACTGAGCTGAGCCCTCCCATCTGTTCCCAAATTCCTTTTTTGAAGGATCATATGAAGAGACTGTGTTCTTCTAGAAAATTCACAATAGTATGGATGCATCATGAGTCAGTTCATCTCAGGGCTCTACCTGGTTGATCTTGAGCCATGCCTCCCCAGTCTTTGTGTCCTGAGGTTAGTGTGTGTGTGTGTGTGTGTGTGTGTGTGTGTGTGTGTGTGTGTGTGTGTGTGTTCTGCTTCTGCAGTTTACACTGCAGGTCAACATAGGGCTGTACTGAATGAAGAATATAAAACCGTATGCACAGTACAAAAATGCTCTTGCCAAATAAGTTATTTCTGTGTACACGTGCTCTCTAATGAGCACTTCCTCTCATTTATTTGAGCAGAGTAATGGAGACATCTCTTTTACCCCTTGGGCACTTCTTTTCAGTCAACTAAATCAAATCCTACTCATGTCTCCTAGTCTTTCAATTATTTTTATTGCTTGCTTTACTTTTTTCTTCAATTTACCTTTTGCACATTTGAAATTGGGAAATTAACCATTGAATTATCTTGCATTAGTGTTTGCCTGCACCATTAAGATGAGGCATAGAACTTCCTAAAGTCATTGGAGAATTCTTTATTTTGCTTTGTTTGATCAGCAATAAGATTCTATTTTTAAATAATCATAATAGTACATGCACTGAAAAAAATGTCCTGAAAAATACCACATCTCCTTACAGCAACTGCTTGTAGAGTCAGTTTTCAGGTTGAGCAATAAAATAGACATCTCAGTGCTTGAAAGTCACAATTCATTTCACTGTGGTCAAGAGCAATATTCAAACTTATCAGCTATCACTGTTCACCCATTTATAGAATTTTAATATATATTTTGGGATTTAATTTACCACATTTGAGGATATTTTAAATGAGGATTTTATGTTAAAATGATCTCATTCTTCTGATTAAATGCAAAACGCTTGCCCTTGCTGAGGAGTCCTTAGCCCCAGGCAGGGAACGGGGAGCCTGGAGCCTTAGGGGAGCCCCAGGCTTTGGAGAGGCTTCCTGGAATTGTCTGAGTCCCCTTTGGGTGCCTAGAGCCGGTCTGCCCGCGCTGTGGGCTGGCCAGGACTCTCTGAGCACCTAAGAGGGCGCTGTCTCAGACCCTGTGTCTTCCCTCAGAGACCCAGGGACTCCCCTGCTTGCTCCCCGTGCTCTTGGGGATGACCAGAGGGTGCCCTGCATGGGTGTCCCGTATCCTCAGAGTTGAGAGATCCCATCTGCAGCCTAAAGACTTAAAGAGAATGGTTCAGACCAGGCATTTTTCTACATTTACATTATGAACTAATGAATGAAAAAAAGTAGCATGACAAGGAAAATATTGCCATTCACATTTTCTACACATTTTGGGCATGACTCATACTTGGGGTCATCACCAAGGAAGAATCATGACAGCCTCTGAAAGGGACAGCGCCACACATTAGACACGAGAGGTGAGGCATCAGGGGTGATCGTGTTGCCCGAATTAGGTAAACGGCATTAGGAAAACCAAGGCAGGAAGCTCTGTCCTGCTTCAGTGCACACAGGGCCCCATAAGCCATGCGATGAGTAAGAGCGCTGTCCCCTTTCTCCTAGGTGGGAGGCACAAAGTTATGAAGAAATGTGCATTTGACGACAAAGGACATGAGAACATGGGCCCTGCACCTGAAAAGAAGTTGGTGTGTGGACACATGAAGACTTCATTTGCACAGATTGGATACTAAATACATTATGTAGGAGAGTGCCCTTTCTTTACAACTCATTTTAATCTTCACCAGTTATCACTATACTTTTCATAAGGCCATACATTTTGAAAAATCTCCAATTTTTAAAAAAGATTGTTTATGTACAGAGTAGGGCCCCACCCACAGAAAAATATCTGCATAGGTCCCTTCATGCCCTTTGGGCCACCACAGTCTAGGGTAAACTGTACTGACTCCAGATTCACATGATAGCAACTGTGATCTGTGCTGTAATTCATTTGTCTATTCAGCTATTTAGTATTCATTATTGAGCCCCTACTGGGTGCCAGATAATATTGGGGACAGTGAAAAGGAATGTACTTTACAAGAACATCCTTTCTGAAGAAGTACCATTTAAACGGAAGCTTTTGTGAAATAAAAAGTAAACTATACAAAGATCTGGGGAGAAATCGTTTCAGGCAGAGTAAGCAGAAAATGCAGAGTGCCCAGAGTTGGAGCAACATGACCAATGTGGCTAGTTCTACATCATTTAGTAACCTGAGCATCAGTGTATCACACTGGGCTGGTTTATCATGGTGAAGATTATCTATCTATCTATCTATCTATCTATCTATCTATCTATCTATCTATCTATCTATCTATCTATCTATCTATCTATCTTTCTATCTATCTATCTATCTATCTATCTATCTATCTATCTATCTATCTATCTATCTATCTGTATCTATCATCTATCATCTATCTATATTTTTTTCTGAGGTGATGGGAAAACACTGGAATATTTTGAATGGTACATTGTCATGATCTGATTCATATTTTCAAATGATAATTTTAGTTCTTGAGGAGAAATAGTGTACAGAGGGCAAGAGTAGAAGCAAAGACCTGTTAGGGATCTGTTGCAATAGTCAGGATTAGATTGATGATGACTTTGAATAGGGTAGTAAATCCTAAATCATCAGTCAAAGGCAGAGTTTAAAACCTTGCTGATAAATTGGATACTGAAGATGAAATAAAAAGGAGAAAAAGGAATAACTTTTAGGAATTTTCTCTGGTGCAGTTGAGTAAATTGAGTGCCATATTATAAGAAGTGTAAAACTGGGAGAAGGAGGGAAGCAGATTTTGTGTTTACTTATTTGGAAGGGGAGGAGACTCGACAGAACAGTCTTGGAAATTCTAAATTTGGCCAGCCTATTAAACACATAAATAGGGGTGAAAAGTAAGCAGTTACATTTTTAGGTCTAGAGTTCAAGTTAAAGATCAATGCTCGGGGTATAAATTAGAGAATCACTAGCAAAGAGATGGGATTAAAAGCCATAGGATGATACAAAATAGATCATCTAGACAATGATTGTTAAGGAAGGTGAGGATACAAGAAACAAGCCAATATTTAGAAGTAAAAAAGAGGAGAATTTTGCAATGAAGACAGAAAAGGATCGGTCAGTTATGTAAATGGATAACAAGGAAAGGTCTTGGGAGTCAATTAAAGAAAAATTGAAAGATAAAGAGAACTATCAACTCTATCAAAGGTGTCAGAAGAGCAAGTAAGCTAAGAATTGACAATAGTCATTAAAATTGAAAATGTAGAAATTGTTAGTGTCTTTGAAAAGAGTAGAATTCACCTTGGTGGAGATGAAAGGGTGATTTAAATAGCTTCACACTGACTGGAAGTTGAGAAGTGGTGACAAAACATAGATAATAGAGAATTCTTTTATAATGTGGCTTTTATATAGAAAAAAATTACCAGAGATGAAGACAAGAGAGCGAGTAAAATAGAAAGAACCTAGATCCTAAAAAGTATAATATGCATGAGATACATATGCAACATACATACCTTAAGTAGGTTTATAATATGTTATAGAATGGTTAATACATATGATAAGAAAATATAATTGTAGATTAACTCATTTATGGAAAAATGTTTTTTGTGGGATATTATGTTTATCTTGAAAAGTGTAGAGGCTATTTCTATTCAAATTTGGGGGTAAAATGTTTTGACTAGATTCTAAAAACTCTCACACTCTACCTAAAATCTCAATGATAATTATCACACAAGTTTCTGGATTTCAGGTTACAGATACACTGCAAAGAGAAAGCAAAACACAATATCTCTTAGAGTAATACTTTCTCTTGATAATAGTACAGATGTATTATGCGTCTAGTAAAATAATGAAAATGTTTACAATTGAAATAAATTGTGTTGAATAAAAAGATGAAAATTCTATTCTCAATAGCAAATATTTACTAATTAAGATGAAGTTAAACTAACAAGAGTAGAGTCTCTTCTTTAACCTCAGAACCTCAATTACAAATAATTTGATCAAAAGAGACACCCTTTCTGAAGTATTAATGGTGAAGAACAGACTTGGAGTGACTAGGTTCCTAGTTCTGTCATCTGTTGTTGGGGTGTAGATAGAGAAAGATTTAAAAAATAAAGCTGAATTTTAGCCCTGGGTTGGAAATCTAGCAAGTGAACTCCTGAATCCTGCTTTTTCCACATTATGCTTGCAATCCAGCTTTCCCTTTGTTTTGCTTTGTTCTTCCCAGAAAAGCAGCCAAGCTGTGGGGAACTAAGAGCTGTTGTCCATTCTCTGCCATCATCTTTATGAGGATCATGCTTAGATGTGAAAAGCATCATATCTTTGGATGAAGATCTGAGGTGGGAGGAGATGAGTCTGCTATTCTGCCTTATATCACCCCATGTATTTCTTCTAAAAGAAGTATTTTGTAACTTTCATGTAGTTTATCCAATTAAGTCAATAAGATGCAGGTAACAAAATGATTGGTTGCTGGATCATTAGGCTTTCTTAAATTAGCAACAGGATTTAAGGTGTGATATGGAATGAGGGACAGTTAGGCTCATTATTCATGCATCTGAATGAAAATAGATCTACACCATGAGATCATGTGATCCATGTAGCACTTCAGTACAGAACTTTTTACATAGGGCATGCCAGCTGTTAAACTGTGACACACTAAACAACTTATTGAGTTCATTATATGACCCCAATCTCACTAAGAATTTAATTGCGTCCTGCCCTCTCTGAGCCAGGATCCAATCTTTTTTGGGGGGTGTAGAGGTTAATTCACTTATTACTAACCAAAAATTCATTTTATTACATATGGTACATACAAAATTCAAATGTTACAAAGGAGGATACAGTAAAAAACAAGTCTCCAGCTTCCCAGTTCCCTTCCTGGAAGGCAGCCTCACGTACCAGCCCCTGTGTTTCCTTCCAAAGTCACTCAGTGCACAGTTAAGTATATGCAGGCATATTCTTTTACTTCTAAAACACATCTTGCACACATATACCCTCTTTAATTACTTGCTTTTCCATGTAACAATGTATTTAGTGACTGCTCCACATCAGTTCCTGGGAGCTGTATATGCTATGTTTTAGGATGTAGTGACGAAATAAAACCAAAAAACATCACAGCACAATGCCCCATACTCAAAGCACATCGATAGCAAAGCCTCTCCAGTATGCAAATACTGGAATTATTATTTGGGACAAGGGAAATGTACACAAAAGCAAAATCCCAAATGCATTCTGTGGGGGCTTTTGCTCCAGCCAAGTTTATTAAATGGTCAGTCTGGTGCTTAGAGATGTAGTATTGCTTGGGTATATAAACTGGTGAATTGCTAGCCTGTAGGTGTTAAGAAAAGGATTTCCTACTATTAGAAAAGGAAGTGCCTATAAAATAAATTAAAAATGAACATTCCAAAGAAAATCAGGAAAGTACGCTTATCAAGAAAGCAAAAATAAGACTGTCAAGAACGAGTCTCTGGTAAATCCAGAGGACAGAGAGATGGGGATTCCTCCTTCCCTCTGACCACAGGGATGGCATTCCTGCCATGAGGCAGCAGCCAGGTGCCAGGCTCTCTTTCACAACAGAGGCTGCTCTATGCCTTGCTGCCCGTACAAGTGGAAGGAAGAGTTAGGGAGTCCAAGCAGTTGTTCTCTACGGAGGCCAAACGACACAGATAATCTCTCACAGATTACACATGAACTGCTGGCTTGATATCAGATTTGTGCTGTCCTTGGAGTAACCACTTAGCAAAGACACCTATAAAAATATAGTCCCGGACCGAGAGGAGACCCCTATAAAGCAACCAACATAGAAGAGAAAATACAGAAACAGTGTTTAAAAACTAAATGTAACAACAAGAATAAAGAAAAAAATGATGCTTAATAAATTGGATTTTCAAACAAAATTGTGAAAACATACAAAGAATAATAGCACTAAGAAATAAATCCAGTAGTATCCATAATAACAATGTGAATTTGCCTCAGATCAAATGAAAATAACAGAGAAAAACTACAACTTTAAAGTAAGTTTTTTCTTACAATTCTCAAAAAGGTAAAGGAAGGAAAATTATCCCAAAATGATAATATGAAGTTATGTAGCAGACAGAAAAAGGAGACAAGGGTATTAAAATAATTTTAATCTTAGTTAATTATACAAACTCAAATATAAAAAAAATAATTGTCACAATAAGCAGTGGGTAGGATTGGAAACAAGCACTTTAATCAATGGTAAAATGACACAGAAGTTATCACTTGATAACTAAAAATGGCAAGCAGACTCAGTAATTATGGAACTTAAAGGAAATGCTGGTTGACTCTCTCTCAGCAAGGAAAAGCATTCCCAAGACAAGGCTGGAAATATTAAAGATGAGTACAAGCGAATAGCAAATGCAACATATATGTAAATTAATTTAACTATTGACTGTAAAAACTTGACTAGTGTTCTCTGTGTATAAGGCAAAAACCACCTCTCTAGGCAGCAATAACACAGAAAATAATTGTAGAGACAGTGTCTATAAGAGGCTAAATTTTGCTAAGGACCTTATTTTATTCAGGAAGAGGAAGCAGTTGCTGAGTAATTTTAGACTTTATTTTAGAAACATTGAAAATTTAATTAAGCATAAAATTTTAAGGGCAACAGATAAATAATTGAAACTTTCTCCATACCTTCCAAATAAGCAGACAAAAATAAAAAGGAATATAAAAACTTGAAAATCTAACTTAAGAAAGATAAATAAAAAAGAAGCCAAGAAATGTGAAGGCAAATGAAAAATGCAGACTATTATGAAAGAAATAATTACAAATATATGCTTAAATGCAAATATGACCATTTTATCAATTAAAAGAGCTAGATCACATTAGAAATTTTAACTGTAGTTTAAAAATGTTTACAAAAGGCATAACTAATAAACAACACTGAACAGTTGAAAGTTAAAGATTGAAAAAGATATGTCAGATAAAAACTAACTAGAAAGGTTTACTTTATGTATTAGCTTGGATGGGCTCTGGTGCTCACGTATTTGGTCAAATGATTTCCCTGGATGTTTCTGTGAAGGTGTTTTTGAATGAGATTAGCACTGTAGGCTTTGAGCGAAACAGATTCTCACCACAATGTAGCCACCCCATAGGATCAGTTGAAGACCTTATTAGAACACAGTCTGACCTCCCCCAAGCAAGGAGGTCTGCTGTTAGGCAGCCTTTGGACTCAAAGAAACAATTCCCGGAGTCCCTAGACTGCCTGTTTTCCCCACCACATGTGGATAACCTCCACAATCATTTGAGCCAATTCTTTAAAATACAGATGATAGATATAGATATAAATAGATATAGATATAGATATAGGCATAGATATATACATATGTAAATGTACCACATACACACCCTGTTGGTTCTGTTATTCTGGAGAACCTTGAATAACTAATACACTAAGTGAAATTAAAGCTACATTTTCATATTAAATTGGAAAAGTTTTATTTGAAACTGAAAATACAAGATAGTCAGTAATAACAAGTTAACCAAAACCAATTTACAACTGCAAAGTGTATATCATTAAGGGTTCAACCAGAAAAACAGAATTCCTGCTAGTGATATATGTATGTATACATACAGAGAGAGAGACACACACACACACAGAGGGAGAGAGAGATCTATTACAGGTTTTACCCTCATGTAATTGTGGGAACTGGTTAAACAGTATTCCTAAGGCAATCATCTGAATGTCATGTTGGAGTCTGAAGCCACTGTACAGGTGGTTGGAATGGGAGGAATGATGTAATATGGGAGAGATCAAGAGCATGGTGGAACCCCCAGGCATGACTTGGAGCTTCATGATGATGGATTCATGAACCTATGTCAATTCCTGCTGCCTCTGAACTGGGTGGTGTGGACATCCTGCAGAAACTGGGACTCATACACCTGGCACTAAACACATGCATCTGACCCAGGGAAAGAGGCTCCAGGAATACCCAGGGCAAAGTGGAGCAGCTGCAGGCCCAGCTGCTCTTTCAGGCTCCCAAGATGAATCAACAGACGGGCAACAGGTGGGGAAGGTGGGATATAGAACCTCTAGACAGTAGCAGGCAGTGGCCATGTGTTATACATATGCAAAGGAGGAACAGCTGAAATGCTTTAGAAGATATCTGTCCTTTTCCAAACAAAATGAAAAAGTGTCCACAAGGAAGAACTTATCCCATGTGTGTTTGGGCCTTTGCCAATTCCACACTCCTCCTTCCTGGAATACTGATGCAAATCAGAATGCTCAGCAATTTTTTTGAGATCTGAAGACAAAAGTATTGTGCTTAAAGTTAATCCTTAATATCCTCTCTGAGAAGATCTGTTGATGTTGAACTATCTACTTCTAGATATTTTCTTTTATTGGAAGAAAATTAATTCCTAACGATATTAACTACAGTAATTTTGGCTTCCTGTTACTTAAAACCAAACTTATCTCTTCTTATTAAGCTTTGTATCTCAGTGAATAATATCGGTAGGTAATCACTTCAAAGAAAAGATGGGGGAGAAGGTATTGATTTTGAACAGAGGAGAGAAGCCTTAGTCAAAAGAGTGGGGGATAAATGGATGAAGAGAATATAATTGCTGGGCTATATTAAGGAAACATTTACTGTTACTGGCCCTGATTTAAGGTAAACGAGACAAAGATGATCGTGTTTTTCAAATCCAAACATCTAAAAGCATAAATTTAGTGAATATACTGTATCAGTTTCTACCAGCGTAATAACCAAAACACTTGAGTAAATTTATAACATAGAAGATGCATCCATTTCTGCACACTTTTGATGTTCAGCAACACTCAATGAATTATAACCTAAAAATAGGTAAGTTCTTTCTATGTAAATTGTACATCAATAAAACTGACTAAAGGAACTGCTATGCTTGAAAGCTAAAATGTCAGCCTTAAATGATGAATTCGGTAAAGGATGAATTTTTGAAATACTTATAATTGCATACAAAGTGATATATAACAAAACTTGAGATAATATTAACACACTAATTAGAAATATATGTACCTCTTCACATATAATGGTGAAGAAAAGTCCAAGGGAAGTAGACATAAAATTACAAAGTTTGTTGGCTATAAACTTGCTGAATTTAAGATGAATAATATCAGCAATAACTAATTTGAAAACATAAGAGAAAAATAATAAAGGGGCAAGAGTAGCTAATATGAATGATATATGTATAAGATGGTAGAATCTGCTTTTCCAGGTATAAAAAATATTATTATAACTAAGACACTCTGTATTGGGGAAGGTTGGCTAATAAGTCAGTAGAACTTACTAAAGAGTCCAGAAAAAGTCTTACACCTAAAAGTCATGTGGTATGTGAAGGGGAGAGCATCACAAATTAATTGTTAAGGATAGTTTAACAATGGATGACAACTGACATCAATATGACACCCCAAAATCAGTTTTCCTTCTCAGTTTATCCCCTATAAAGTAATTTTACATGTTAGGCACTTAAATATGAATAATAAAACTAACACAAATCTTCTAGGGAATTACAAAGAAAATATTAGTAATTAAGATTACATGAAAAATAAAGCATTTCTATTTAAAAAAGACATATAAGTTGACTTAAAGTAAGGACACAGCCTGCAAGATGATACTTTAAGTCATATACTCATTAAAGAAATAGATCCCAAAATATGTAAATTAATCCTAAATTTAGACAAAAGCATATAACCTGACAAGTGGTAAAACAGGTGAAAAAGTAATTCATGGAAGAGGAAACCCAAATGTCCAGGATATGAAAATTTGTCAATTGTAATGATTATCAGGTAAATTCAAGTGTGAATGCATTGGGCTGGCAAACATTTCAAAAGTCTTACTGTATCATTTGCTTTTGGATTGTTGGAGGAAAATGAATCCTCATGGTGCTGGTGGTAATGTAAAGCAATCAAACCAATTTAGGGAGCAATTTGACACCATCTACTTAAGTTGGGAGTGAGCCTATCTAATGAGCAATTAATTCATAATCCTGGATATTTCATGGAACTGGTCACACATGTACTTTAAGAGATAGGAGAGTGGATTTTTCAGCACGGTATGGTTTGGAGTAAGAAAAAAATAGAAACAGCCTTGCTTTCCATCCAAAGGAATAACCAAAACATGATAGCTCCATTCAGTGGAATAATGTAAATGATATAATTCCATGTAGAATTGTATGAATAAACCTCAAAAGCTTAAGAACTACAATTTGCAGCAGAAAGCTGTATAATGTGCATGGATCTAAACAAATGTAATAAAGAATATAAAAACAGGATTAGAGGGTGAAGAAAAAGATGGCAAAATAGAAAGGCAAGGCAGAAACCTCCTTCCATAAACACATAAAAGAAGAAACTACAACAAATATAACTAAATCTGAAAACAATCTGAAGACTGCAGAACAGACTACCTACACCTGGGATAGAAGAGAAGACCACACAGAAAAGGATAAAGTGACAAAGTCATTACTGAGCAGGATCTAAGCCCTTCCTGCATCCCACAAATAGGCGGGAGAAAGAAACATGGAGCAGGGAGAGGGTAGGAGCCCAGGAGTGCTGCACACCTGGCCCTGAGGATCTATTCTGGGGCACGAGACCACATTACCTTGGGTTCTGGTGATTAGTGGTGCTGGACACCTGGGACAGGTGGAACACTCAGGGAGGCTTAGATTCCAGCCACTTGTGGAGGACTGGAACACTCCTTTGTCTCACTGAGACAAAATACAGAGGTGGCAGTTTAAAGACTTTCCAGCAGTGGGTGAGGTACCAGAGAAGCATGGGTTGAACAGAGCTCTCTCCTCAGAAATTGAAGGTGAAGGATGCATCCCTTGGCCCAACAGGTCAGGAACTCTAAGGAGCCCCGGATGCTCCACCCTCCCTTGCTGGCAATTCAGCCCCAAGGCACCTCTCTGTGCACACTTCCAGCAGCCAGCCCACTTGGCCCAGCAACAAAATCAGACTTTGTTGCCTGGCGGGCAGGGGTAGCTCTCCCAGCCTTCTCAGCCCTATCTCAGCCCAAGTGGGGAGGCACCTGCAGGAGCCAGCCCTGAGCGCCTTCCTCCCTGGGGTGTCCAAGCCCAGTGCTGTACGACCTGCCCTGCCTCAGAACTGCACAATGGCCCTACCCACTCTATTAACCCTGAAGGTCTCCCATCACTGTAGGGTTGCCCCACCCACAGTGATCCCAGCAGAGGCCTCTGCTCTGATCACAAAGGCTGCTGAGGCAATCTGCTGATGCTGCAGACTCAGACCAGTACTGGCAGACAGAAAGAAAGATGTCTCTGTCCATTGCACATCAGCAGCAACTGAGGAACCCACAAAGTAGAACTGGGCACTGGAGAGTAGAGTCTTGAGTTTCTGGGAACCACAGGATGCCTTCCTCATAAAGCCATTATTCTCTAGGCCAGAAAGCATAGCAGATTAGCATATCCATCTAACAGAAAGGAAGGCACACAGAAACCCTGACAAAATGAGGAGGGAAAAGAATATGCTCTCAACAAAACTATAGGAAAGGACACCAGAAAGAGGGCTAAATGAAACAGAGAGCACCAGTCTTGTTAATAATAAAAATGATTAACAAGACTGGTGCTCTCTGTTTCAAAGTAAAAGTCACAGATATGTTCACTGATTTGTGAAAAAGTATTGAAGTTCTCAGGGAGGACTTAAATAAAGAGGTAAAAGATTTGGAAATGAGCCACTTAGAGCAGAAGAATACAGTAACTGAAGTGAAACATACAATGGAGGGATTGAATAGTGGGTTGCTGCAAGTAGAGGAAATAGTGAATGCGATGGAAATTAGAGAAGAGAAACACAATGAAGCTGAGGAACAGAGAGAACAAAGGATCTCTAGGAGTGAAAGGATGATAAGAGAGCTATATGACCAATCCAAATAAAAAAAGTATTTGCATAATAGGGTTGCCAGAAGGAGAAGAGAGAGACAAAGGGATCGAAAGTCTCTTTGAGGAAATAGTTGTTGAAAACTTCCCCAGTCTGGGGAAGGAAATAGGCACTTGGGTCATGGAAGCACAGAGAGATCCTAACAAAAGGAACCCAGGAAGACAACATCAAGACATATAATGATTAAAATGGCAAAGATTAAGGATATGGAGAGAGTATTGAAAGCAGCCAGAGAGAGAAAAAAGATTACATATGAAGGAAATCTCATCAGGCTATCAGCAGACTTCTCAGTAGAAACTTTACAGGCCAGAAGGGAATGGAATGATATATTTAATGTACTGAATCAGAAGGACCTCCAACCAAGCTCTACCTGGTAAGATCATCATTTAAATCTGAAGCAGGGATTAAATAATTCCCAGATAAACAAAGGCTCAAAGATCTTATAACAACTAAGTCAGCATTACACGATATATTAAAGACACTGTAGATGGAAATGTGACTAAGGTTAAATAGTTTTCACAAGTGAAATTAAATCCACAGAAAAGGTAGTGGACCAATTAACTACCAAGCAAATACAAAATTAAAACAAAACAGAAGTAGTAAAACCAACTATACACAAAATCAGTCAAGGGATACACAACAAGTGCATATTATGACATCTAATACATAAAGTGTGGAGGAGGAAGAAGAAGAAAAGAAGTACTTTTAGATTGTGTTAGAAATAGAACAATCAGTAATTTAATATAGACTGTTATACAGTAAGGAAGCCATTCTTGAACCTTTGGTAACCAAAAAACAAAAACTGAGAATTGATACACAAAAAGTTAAAAAGGAGACATCCAATCACAACACTAAGTAAAATGATCAAATAACAAGAGAAGAGTATAAAAGAGGAAGAAAGGAACAGAGAAGACAACCAGAAAACAATTAATAAAATGGCAGTAATTACATTCCTACCAATAGTTACCTTAAATGTAAATGGACTGACTGTGCCAATCAAAAGACAGAGTAACAGAGTGGATAAGGAAATAAGACCCATCTATATGCTGCCTGCCAAGAGACCCATTTCAGATCCAAAGATACATGCAGACTAAAAGTGAAGGGATGGAAAAAGATTTTTCATGCAAATAATAGGGAGTCAAAAGCAGGAGTAATAGTACTTGTATCAGGGGAAATACACTTCAAAACAAAGCAAGTAGTAAGAGACCAAGAAAGACATTACATAATGATAAAGTGATCAGTCCAACAGGAGGATATAAACATTATAAATATCTATGCATCCATATTTAGGAGCATCTAAATATGTAAAACAAATACTAACAGAATTAAAGGGAGAAATAGATTGCAACACATACATTTTAGGAGACATTAACCACATCAATAAATCAACCACACAGAAAATGAATAAGGAAAACAGGCATTGAACAATATATTAGATCAAATGGATTTAACAAATATCTATAGAACATCCCACCCAAAAGCAGCAGGATACACATTCTTCTTAAGTACACATGGAATGTTCTCCATACTAGGCCACAAAAAGAGCCTCAGTAAATTAAAAAAGATTGAAATTGTGTCAAGCAGCTTCTCAGACCACAATGATATGAAACTAGAAATAAATTATACAAAGAAAATGAAAAAGCCTATAAACACATGGAGGCTAAACAACATGCTTCTAAATATCAATAGATCAATGAAAAATTAAATCAGATACCAATCAATATGTGGAAACAAATGAAAACAAAAAATCAACAGTCCAAAATCTGTGGGAGTCTATGAAGGCAGTTCTAAGAGTAAAGTACATAGCAATACAGGCCTACCTCAAGAAAAAAGAACAATCCCAAGCAGTCTAAACCCACAATTAAAGAAACTAGAAAAAGAAGAACAAATGAAACCCTAATTAGTAGATGGAGGGACATAAGGATCAGAGCAAAAATAAATAAAAGAGAATAATAAAACAACAGAAAAACATCAGTGAAACAAAAAGCTGGTTCTTTGATAAAATAAAGAAAATAGATAACCGCTTAGCCAAATTTATCAAGAAAATAAGAGAGTACACACATAAAATCAGAAATGAAGGAGGAATAGTCACAACAGATACCACAAAAATACAAAGAATTATTAGAGAATTCTATGAAAAATTATATGCCAATAAATTGGACAACCTGCAAGAAATGGACAACTTCCTAGAAAAAAACAACCTTCCAAGATTGACCCAGAAAGAAATAAAATCTGAACAGACCAATTACCAGCAATGAAATTGAACTGGTAATCAGAAAATTTCCCCCAAACAAAAATCCAGGACTGATGGCTTCACAGCTGAATTCTACCAAACATTTACAGAAGAGCTAATACCCATCCTTCTTGAAGTTGTCCAAAAATTAGAAGAGGAGGGAATACTTTCAAATTCATTCTACATAGACAGCATCACTCTATTACCAAAACCAGACAAACACAACAAGAAAAAGAAAATTATAGACCAGTATCCCTGAAGAACATACATGCAAAAATACTCAACAGATTATTAGCCAATTGAATTAAAAAATATTATCCCTCATGATCAAGTGGGATTTATCCCAGGGATGCAAGGTTGGTACAACATTCTTAAATCAGTCAATATTATACACCACATTAGCAAAAAGAAGGATAATAACCATGTGATCATCTCAAAGGATGCTGAAAAAGCATTTGACAAATTTCAAGATTCATTCATGATAAAAACTCTCAACAAAATGGGTACAGAGGGTATGTAGCTCAGCATAATAAGGCCATATATGACAAATCCATAACCTACATTGTACTTAGTAGAGACAAGCTGAAAGCTTTTCCTTTAGATCAGGAATAAGACAACAATGTCCACTCTCACCGCTTTCATTCAGCATAGTACTGGAGGTCCCAGCCATGGCAATCAGACAACACAAAGAGAAATAAGGCTTCCAAATTGGTAAGGAAAAAGTTAAACTGTCACTATTTTCAGATGACATGAAATTATGCATAGAAAACCCTAAGGCTCCCCCAAAAAACTGCTAGAACCCATAACTAAATTCAGTAAAGTTGCAGAATACAGAATTAATACACAGAAATCTGTCACATTCCTATACAATGAGATAGCAGAAAGAGAAATCAGGAAAATAACTGCATTTACACACCTCAAAAGAATTTAATGCCTAGGAATAAACCTAACCACGGAGGTGAAAGACCTGTAGTCTGAAAACTGTAAGACACTCATGAGAAAAATTAAAGAAGACACAAATAAGTGGAAAGCAATATTATGCTCATGGGTAGGAAGAGAAGACTTAGTATTGTCAAAATGGCCATCCTGCCCAAAGCAATTTATAAATTCAAGGCAACCCCAATCAAAATACCAAAAACATTTTCCAATGAACTAGAACAGTCAGTTCTAAAATTCATATAGTAACAAAGAAGACCCCAAATAGCCAAAGCAATCCTGAGAAAAAGAACAAAGCTGGGGAGATTACGCTCCCTGACTTCAAGCTCTACTACAAAGCTGCAGTAATCTAAAACAGTTTGGTACTGGCACAAGAACAGACCCATAGATAAATGGAACAGAATAGAAAGCCTGGATTTAAACACACAAATATATGGTCAATTAATATGTGATAAAGGAGCCATGAATATACAATGGAGAAAAGACAGCCTCTTCAATAACTGGAGTTGAGAAAACTGGACTACTATATGTAAGAGAATGAAACTGGATTATTGTCTAACTCCATACACATAGTAAATTCAAAATTGATCAAAAACCTAACTGTAAGACATGAAACCATAAAACTCTAAAAGGAAAACAGGCAAAAATCTCTTGAATATAAACATGAGCAACTTTTTCCTAAACACACATCTCCTCCAGCAAGGGAAAGCAAATAAAAAGTGAACAAGTGGGGCTACATCAAAATATAAGGATTCTGTAATCAAAGGAACAGAACAAAAAAAAGGCATTCTGCAGTAAGGGAGAATATATTCATAAATGACTCATCTGATGAGGGGTTAATATCCAAAATACATAAAGACCTCACATGTCTCAACCCCTAAAAAACAAATAACCTGATTAAAAAATGGGTGGAGGACCTGAGCAGATACTTAACCAAAAAAGAAATACAGATGGCCAACAGGCACATGAAAAGATGCTCCACAACGCTTTTCATTAGGGAAATGCAAATCAAAACCACAATGAACTATCCCCTCACACCAGTTAGGATGGCCAACATCCAAAGGACAAGCAAAAACAAATGCTGGCGAGGATGCGGAGAAAGGGGAACCCTCCTACACTGCTGGTGTGAATGTAAACTAGTTCAACCATTGTGGAAAGCAGTATGGAGGTTCCTCAAAAAACTAAAAATAGAAATACCATTTGACCCAGGAATTCCACTCTTGGGAATTTACCCAAACAAAACAAGATCTCAGATTCTTGCAGCATTATTTATAATAGCCAAGATACAGAAGCAACCTAAGTATCCATCAGTAGATGAATGGATACATATACACAAATCCTACCATTTGCAACAACATGGATGGAGCTAGAAAGTATTATGCTCAGTGAAATAAGCCAGGCAGATAAAGACAAGTATCAAATGATTTCCCTCATTTGTGAAGTATAACAGTGAAGCAAAACTAAAGGAAGAAAGCAGCAGCAGACTCACAGACTCCAAGAAGGGACTAGTGGTTACCAAAGGGGCAAGGTGGGAGAGGGCAGGTGGGGAGAGAAGGCGAAGGAGATTGATGGGTATTAGGATTAGTACACATGATGTGGGGAGGATCATGGAGAAGACAGTGTAGCACAGAGAAGACAGGTGGTGACTCTGTGGCATCTTGCTGCACTGATAGACAGTTATTGCAGTGGGGTATGGGGGTGGACTCAATAATATGGGTAAGTGTAGTAACCACATTGTTTTTCCTGTGAAACCTTCATAAGAGTGTTCATCAATGACACCTTAATAAAAAAAAAGAAAGGAAGAATAAATAAATTAATTAATTAATTAAAAAAAAAAAGCTGAAGGAACAAAACATCAGCAGACTCACAGACTCCAAGAAGGGACTAGTGGTTACCAAAAGGAAGTGGGTGGGGAGGGAGGGAGAAGAGGATCAGGGGGTATTATGATTAGCACACATAATGTAGGAAGGGCATGGAGAAGGCAGTACAGCACAGAGAAGACACGTAGTGACTCTGTAGCATCTTACTATCTTGATGGACAGTGACTGAAATTGGGTGTGTGGGGGGGTACTTTACAACATGGTGAATGCAATAACCACAGTGTTGCCCATGTGAAAACTTCATATGATTTTATATCAATGATACCTTAATTAAAAAAATTAAAAAAGATTAAATAATAACTTGAGATGTTAAAGAAATGTTGCAGGTAAAAATACAGAGAATTTACATATACCTTTCACCCATAATTTCTTAATGTTATCAAACAGCATGACCATAATACAATTATTAGAACCAGAATATTGATATCCTAATGCCTTTTTAGCCCTCTTGAATTAGATTTTGTAAAGGGATTCACCATTTTTTTTCCTATTCATATGGGACTGTCTCTGGAAATTGACTAACTAGGTAGAGTATGACTTAAAGAGAAAAATAATCAATGAATTTCTGATTAGATTGAAATCCTAGAGCTTCCTTCAGAGAACAATGTCCTTCATCTTGGTGAGACAACCAGTCCCGCCCTGTCTGTTGATTCCTCATACCCCCACCTTCCTGCCTTAATGTGATTCCATTCTCCAAAGTGAGAAATCTGGTTTCCTTTATTTATTTACAATCTATTTATGCATTTGATCAAGACTAGATACAGAGAAAACAAGTTCAGAATTGCTGATTCTAACCACTGTAAAAAACAAATATCAACCATCTAAAGCTAAATATATTTGTAGTTCTATTTTTTAAATTTACACAGTATGTTTAAAATTCTTACATATCTTAAATGTATTATTTGATGAGTTTTAACAATTCACAGACTTAAGAGAGACATAATCCCTTCAAGATGTAGGACATTTTCTTCAAGGAATTTCTCTGGTACGATTTTGCAGTGAATCCTCCTACTTACTCAAGAACAACCATTTCTCTGAAGAAATGGGTGTTAAAATCTCCAGCTAAGGTTATGGGTTTTGACCTTTATTCTGTAAGTTTGCTGCATCATCTACTTTAAAACTCTACTATTACATACATACAAATATAGGATTGTTGTGGTAAATTATTTTCCTTATGAATGCCATCTTGTCCTCATGAAATGTCCCTTCATAGTTATTCTCCTTGTCTTGAAGTCTATATTTTCTGACGTTAATACAACTGATCTGGGTTTCTTTTATGTTTCCAATTGGCATGTAATGCACTTTCCATCTTTTCATTTTTAACCTGAACCTTTATATTTGAAGGATGGCTCTTAAAGGCAGAATATCTTGGTTCTTGCTTATATTTCCATCACTTTGGCCATCTCTTTTTTCTTTATTTTATTTTGGTAAGAATAGTTAACATAAGAGCTACCCTCTTAACACGTATTTAAGCATCCAATATAGTATTGTTATCTATGAACAAAATGTTAGACATCAGATCTCTAGAAGTAGTACATTTTGCATAAGTGAAATTTTATGCATATCAATTAGCAACTCTTCATCATTCCCTCCACACCTGTTCCTGGTAACCACCATTCTATTCTTTGCATCTGTGAGTTTGACTATTTTAGATACTGCATATAAATGAAATCATGCAATAAAAAGAAGATCTTGTCGATAAAGAAGTGGGACAGCATCAAACCCACTTGATAGTACTTAAATGGGATTATTTTCTCAATTTAAATTTCGGACTGTGAATGGCTTTATATAGATGCCCAAGTGATTTTTATACATGCACACCACATCTTCTTTATCGATTCATTCATTGATGGACACTTTGGTTGCTTCCACATCTTGACAATTGCAAATAATACTGTAATAAATGTTTTTGAAATGGTGTACATGTTTTTGTTAGTGTTTTTGTTTTCACTGAGTAAACACCCAGAAGTGGAATTACTGGGTTGGATGGTATTTCTATTCTTATTTTTGAGGAATCTCCATTATATTTTCCATAGTGGCTGCACCAATTTATATCCCCATCAGCAGTGCACAAGAATTCCCTTTCATCTACATCCTCACCAACAATCAAACAGTGTAGTACTGGCACAAAAATAGAAATACAGATGAATGCAACAGAATAGAGCACATAGAAAAAAACTCACCCTTACTTGGTGAATTAATTCATGACAGAGGAAGCAAGAATATACAATGGAGAAAGAGCAATATTTTCAGTAAATGGTACTGAGAAAACTGTACAGCTACCTGGAAAAAAATGAAACTGGACCCTGTCTTACACTATACACAAAAATAAACTCAAAGTGGATTAAAGACCTACATGTAAACAAACCTAAAAATATAAAACTCCTAAAAAAAAAAGTAGGCAATAAAACTCCTGGATATCAACATAAGCAGGTTTTTTCTGGTTATGTCTCCCTAGGCAAGGAAAACAAAAGCAAAATAAACAAGTGAGACAGCATCAAAGCCACTTGATAGTACTTAAATGGGATTATTTTCTTAATTTAAATTTTGGAATGTGAATGGCTTTATATAGATGTCCAAGTGATTTTTTTATATTGATCTTATATCCTATTTCTGGAGCTAAATTTTTATGGTTTGTTAATCTTTTTCAAAGAACTAACTTTTGGTTCCACTAATATTGTTTTCCTTTTTTATGTTTCAACTTCCATCTGACATTAATTTTCACTCTCATGTTCATTATTTTCTCTCTTTTGTCAGCTGAGTGTTTAGTTTTCTCTTCTAGCTTTTTGAGGCGCAGTCTAAGGACTATTCTTCAGCATTGTTGTTTTCCTAATGGAGGTATTAACTGCTACAAATTTCACCCTAAAGATTATCTTTAGCTATATCCTGTAAATTCTCATTTAAAAAAATTTAATTCAGTTAAAAATTTTTCCTAAATTCCTTTTTTATTTATTCTTTGATCAGAAGATTATTTTGAAATGTATTAATTATTTACCAATGTTTGATCATTTTCCAAGGATGCTTCTGTTATTTATTTAATTAAACTGTGGTCAAAGAACATATCTTATACAACCTGAGTAGTTTTGAATTTGTTGAGACTTGTTTTATGTCCAGGGTATTATCTATTTTGGTAAATGTTTCATAGACCCTAGAGAAGAATGTGGATCCTACTGTTTTCAGGTGGACTTTCCTATAACTATCAATCAGGGCAAGAAAAATCAGCAAACCTACATTAGACTTGAAAATACTACCCTGTATTTTATATTAATGAGAAAAGTTTTTGAAATATATAACTATAATTCTGGGTTTATTGATTTCTGCTTACAGTATTATTTGTTTTTGCTTTGTATATTTTGAAGGTCTATAAGTAGGTGCATAAGTATTTAGGATTGTTATGTCCACTTGATTAATTTATCCTTTTATAATGAGATGAGTTTCTTTATCTCTAATAATATCACTTTTTCCAAAATCTTCTTTCCTTGTTACTAATACAATAATTGCACTTTTCTTTCAACTAGTGATAAAATGGTATACATTTTTGCATCTTACCTATTTATGTTTATATATTTAAAGAGTATTTCTTATAGGTCATTTATGCCTTTCCATTTTTATCCAGTCTGACAACCTCTACCTTTTAATTGAAGTCTTTGGTCCATTGCATTTCATGTGATTATTGATAAGGTTAAGTATAACTATCACCTTGCCATGTGTTTTCTATTACTGTATTTGTTACCTTATTTTTCAGTTTTAGGTTAATATCTTATCTCAATCTAATATTGGTTAATACCATATAACTTCACATACAGTATATGAATTGTATAGTATTCCTCCCAGGATATGTGCTATTTCTGTCAATAATTTTGCTCTAATATGCATTATAAACCTCATGATGCATCATCTAGCTTATTTAAACAATCCCTTTTTAGAGATACCTCAATTAAATGCTGCTGGCTGAATAATAGCCTCACAAAAATATTCATGCACTGATTGACAAAAGCTATGAATATATTACTTTACATAGTAAAAGCGAATTTGCAGGTGTGATGAAGGACTTTGAAATGGTAAATAATCCTAAACTGTCAGGTTGCCTGATGTAATCACAAGTGTCCTGATGAGAAGAAGGCAGGCTATCCCCATCAACAGTAGGAGATACAAGGACTGAAGCAGAGGTCATGACAGAGGGGAGAAGATACTTTTTTGTAGACTTTGAACGTGGGAATCCACAGGCCAAGAAGGTGGCTTTTGAAAGCTGGGAAAGGCAAGGAAAGAGATTCTGCTGTAGAACTTCAAGAGGAAACTCACCAGAATCATTTTAGACTTCTGACTTCAAGAAATTTAAGGTAGTACATTTGTTATTTTAAACTACTGTTTATGGTAATTTTACAACAGCAATAGGAAACTAATACAAATACTGAGAAAACAACTGTGTACCTATTCACGTAGTGACCCTTTCCAGTCGGCTCCCCGTTCCTCTTGGTGTCCAGATTCACATCGAGGATCATTTGTCCTCCTCCTGAAGAAAACCTTGTAATAATACCACGAATAATCTTGTATTGCAGATTTGCTAATAATTAATATTTTCAGCTATTTCTAATGTTTGAAAATGTTTTTATCTCACCTTCATTTTTAAAGAACATTTGTTAGGTTTGGAAATCAGGTTGATGGCTTTTTTTTGCTTTCAATACTGTAAAAATGTTGCTTTACTATTTTCTCATTTCCATAATTTATAATGAAAAATCTGATGTCATCTTCACATTTTTTTCTGTGTATCATATGACCTTTTTACTGTATGCTTTTAAGATTTTCCCTTTATCACCTTTTTAAAGCAATTTGGTTAAATATATGTGGCTCAGATTTCTTCATGTTTCTTATGTTTGACATTTATTGCATCTGTAGTGTTTATAATTCTGATTAAGTTTGGAAAGTTTTAAACCATTATTTCTTCCAATACTTTTCTTACCTCCCTTCTTCATAGATTTTAATTACTAATATTAAGATATGTGAAGATGCCCCACAGCTCACTGATGTACATTATTTTTTTTCTTTCAGTATTTTTATTTTAGATCATTTCTCTTAATGTATTTTTGAGTTCACCCAATTCTTCCATGTCTAATATGACACTTGGCATATCCAGTGGATTTTTTATTTCAGATCTGGTAATTTTTGTCTCAGTTTGGAAGTTTAGATTGGGTGTTTTAAAAAATATTTCTCTCATCTCTACTAAATTTTTTGAATGTAGGAAGGTTAGACTAAGTACTTTTAATGTCCTGTTTTCTAATTTTATCATCAATGTCAGTTCTGGGATAATTTTGATTGATCAATTCTTCTCCTTATTCTCCTTATTACAGGCTATGGTTCCGTGAATTACAAGTCTACTAAATATGCCACAAGAATGATTAATTTTATCAGTCTGTTTGACAGGACCAGAGAGTGACACTGATCTTGTTAAAGTCTTGAGCACCATTTTTACTGTTTCTGGTGATTCTTTCCTTGGCCTCAGATGGTTTACTCACATACATATGCTTTTGATGTGCCCCTCCCACAAAAAAATTAGAACTTTTTAGTATTTACTGATTACAGTAGACACCCTTAACCTATCACAAGCATCTTAGAATTAATATTACACCTTGTTACTTAGAAGGCGGAGAACTTGAAACTGTGATCCATCTTTTGACCCATTTAACCACTTTTTTGTTTGTTTGTTTGTTTGCTCACTCTGGCACTTTACACTTGTCACACAATTTTTGTCTGGCCTCTGTTTTTTCTGATATGCTGTCAGCCACCCTTTATCACTGATTCTTTGTATGTCATATATCTAAAAATACAACTAGTTTCATTCATGAATTCCTGTTTATTTTTGGTTTTCATCAGTTTTACTATGATATATGTAAGTTTAGTTTTCATTTATTTATCATCCTTGGGGGTTGGGGGTTGCTTAACTATCTATATATGTAATTTGAGGGCTTTGTTTAAGTTTCATATTTCTCTGTCACTATTATAATGATTTTTCTAATTTTTCTCTATTTTCCTGCTGAGTCTCAATTACAATTACATGCATGTTAGGTCATTTGATCATTTATATTCTTGCATAGATAATTGTGTCTTTGTTCTCATCATTTTCTTTATCTTTGTTCTTCAAACTGGTTAATTTCTGTGTATCTCTTCAGGTGCATTATCCCTTTCTTCTTGCATCTCCAATATGGTATCATCTGCCTAGTATCAGACATTTTATTTCTAAGTTCTAAAATTCCCATCTGTTGTTTGTTATAGTTTATATCTCTCTTCTGATTAGCCAGCCCATATGTTCATTCTTCATGTTCATACATTTTATAAAAGTCTTAAACATACTTTTAGTAGATTTTTTAGGATACTTACCTGCTTATTTCCACATCTGGATCATTTAATGTTAAATTTATATTGGTTCAATTTTCTCTTTAAAATTGGCCACATATTCTAGATTCTTCCTGTATCTATAGATTTGCATTAAGACCGAACATTGTGGATTTCATGGTGTAGAGACTATGGTTTCCACTACTTTCTACTGAAGAGTGTTAGTTTGGTTCAGCTGTAAGTCAAAACTCTGCCTTTCCTGTGGGCAGGAGCCCAAGCGGTGCTACTTTTCATCCTCATAACTTTATTCCCGTAAATACACTGTTTATAAGCCATGCAGGTTGGGGCTTCCCTTGTAACGCCATCCTTTTTGGAATTTCTGCTATCATTTTCCTGCCATTCTGGAAGCCCTGATTTTTGTTCTCTGACTCCTCAAGCCAGTAAAAGTGTAATGGCTTATGCAGTTGCTTGCTAATCCAATGGGGAGAACTGAAAAACCATCTACAGAAAAAACACACAAACACAAATTCTCACTCAGTGCCATTCCTTTAAGTTTCTACTTCTCTTCCTATTTTATATATGCTTTTAGGTTTCCAGTACTTTAGTGTAGTTATTTTTCAAGAATGTACAATGGGTTTCTATTAGAGGGAGAGCTAATCCAACATAACTTTTACTGCAGAAATAGAATTCCATTCTGCCCAAATTTGCAAATCCAGGTTCAAATGTCAACTAGTCCGTTCTGTATTCTTTTATGCTACCCTTGTTATGTGAGCCATTTCTGTAGACTGCTTAGTCCCTTAGGTAGTTATGGACTTTGTAGCTCAGTCATGTCAGACCACATTTCTTCTCTCAATGAGACTGTTTATTAATTGACCTATTATTTTTTCATGAACCTAGACACCCAATGGAACAATATTTTCTCTGTAATTTCCAAGCTGGATTCACAAATGGAATAAGCACTCAAAACTTTAAGCAGTACAAACAGTAATGACAATGCTTCTTTCCTCCACCTGAATTTAACTTTTTCTATGCTCTACAAACAGCTCCACTTTACAGCAGCCCCATCAATTGTGAAGACCTTCTAATCCTTACCCATCTAGCCAACATGTATAATAAAGGAAAAATCCCAAATAAAATAATAAGTACATAAAAATCTATGCCATTCATTTATTTTCTAATTATTACTCATGCTCAATATATGATATTATATGATGGAGAAATACATTTCAAACATTTCCAATGAGATACAACTCACTAGAGGTAGAATGTGTATAAAGCAATCCGTGTGATGATAATAGTAACAAAATTCATGGTTACATTCTACTTTTATTACAGATATAGCATACTGTCCCAATTAGAATCCCAGGAATTTAACAGAGCTATTAACCCTGAAAACAGATGCACAGCAAAGTTGTCAAGGAATGATGCATTGAAAGTTAGTTTGTAGTTGCGTGAATCTCCCTCAACTTCATATGGACTTGGAACCAACCCAGTATTACAGTTGGTGGTTATGCTAGTCACATTCTTTGGATCTTGTAAAATTAAGGATTTCAGGAATAGGGAGAGTGCCTTCCAAACATTGATACCATCTGAAAAATGGTTTAATGTCAGAGCTATTTTTTGTTCTCTAAGGTAGACTCAGCTGTTACCCAAAGTTTCCAGATGCTTTATCATTTCTCTTTTGTGATATGAGGAACTAGGTGAATGTGGAAAGAATGTAATAAACTTTCAATAATATACATAAGCATCCAGTTCCAGAGAGGATGCATGCCTCTATTCCTGTTCACATAGCCATCTGCATAGCTACCTGAATTTAATTTCTTCGCCTAAGTTAGCACAAAGTCTGTGCCTACAGGTCTTCCTTCATTAGTAAAATTGGAGAAGAGGAAGGCCATGAAAATTTGTCAACCATATATTCATTTATGTTTATGAATTTTATTTCAGCTTTTATGAGGATGGTTAATCTGCCCTGCTTATGAAATCAGGCTTAAAGTATTTTATCCATCCAAAAGTTGAAGCTGGTCATCCACCCCCTCTTACTCACAGAAATATAAAGAAACAATTGGTTATCTTAAATGGCCTTATTTTCTCCAGTCTAGCATAACCAATAACCTTGCTGATTGTTTTTACCCTGGGAAAAATAGTTAACAGCACACAGACACAGTAGGGAACAAGAATTAGTCAGGCAAACTCATCTTCTTCTAAGAAACTCTTGAGAGAATGAGTCTGGATATTCCAAAGGCTAGACTTTTATGTGTGCCAACTCTTCTGATATATTTTACTTACTAAAACATTTTTGTTCTATTCCTATCCAGTTTTGACCATAGCACAAATAATTAGATGTTTTTTATGTATAGTTTCAATGTGATTCTTTAAAATACAGATAAAAATACTGTTATAACATTTAAATGTAGAATTAGTAATAAGTTTTGAGATTATACATAACAATGTAATCATTTTGTAGGATAATTCTAAGTTCTCATTTATATGGAAAAAGTCTCTTCCTTAGTCATCTGTAACTTTGCAGCTTTAAATAAACAAAACATATTCCTTTCCATTCTGATTATCTTTGAATTTTCTGCTATTTTATGAACATGTAGTGTAATACATCTCAGTATTAGCCTAGGCAGAGCGTTCAGTACTTCTTTGCCTTTCATCTTTTTGCATATATCTACCATACCTTCACTTATAAGAGGTCCTCTATTATTTTTTCTAGAATGTCTTGAATAATTATTTATCTGTTGAATATGTTTTTAAATGAACCCCTCCTTTATGACTTAGTCCATCCTTCCTCTCTTCCTTTCTTCCTTTCTTCCTCCTGTACTCTCTTCATGCTTTAGACTTCAGTTCTTTTTAGATGAGATATGAATTTAAAGAAAGGGTAGATATCTTCCAAACCACCATTCATAATAAATCCTAAAATTTGATGTATTCTCTCCTCCATTCTTTTATAGTTTTCCATTACATGTAATAAAATTCTATATCACATATGTATATCTGTGTGTGCATTTATGTGTACCTGTGTATCTGTGTAATACTGCATTGTGTGTTTTGAAATTCATGTACATGGCATGACATAGTACATTACATTTACATCTTGTAATTTGATCCCCAAAAAACACTTTATTTTTAGATTTATCCATGATGAGGTTTGTAGCCTAGTCTGTCATTTCAGGTGCTCGCCAGCAGCAGTGTTCCAAATGGTTCAGATATTATACAAGATAGTGTTTCCAGATCCCCAATATCATTGTGTCTTTTCTAAAAGTAATCTTTCCTGGGTGTTAATGTTTGGTTAAGGTCAAGGGGTTTCTTTGTCAGTCACTTTCTTCCTATTTTACAAAATAATTGAAAATAATTATGTAGAAAAAAATATCTTTTTTGAATCATTATTTTGCTTTCAATAACATTGAAGAAGGAAGTAATCAGGTTGTCAGCTATTCAGTCACTAAAAGTAATGATTAATGATAAACCACTGTGTCATTTTTGGCATATGACTCAGGAGGAATTCTATGAATAGAGTGATAAAGCTCACTTGCTCATCTATTGATTTGTGTGGACCTAGATACAGTGACCAGGTCCAGACAGAAATGCTGTTACAGCCTCACTCATTCAAGCAGCAAACAGTACTCACTCAGAGGCACAGAAACACAATTTAAAATAAATCGTAGTGTCTCTCATTTAGATATCAGAGTTACATGATGTTCCCATTTTTGTATTTAAGACTTATTAAAATTTGTCATATATTTCTATAGTTTGGTCAACCTTCAATACTAAGCACTGTGATAAATCAAAACAGACTTTATTGATTTGGAGACATATAATTATAGAGACCCTATAAATCAATTTTCCTATATAACTTTATAGTAGAGACATAATTGAGTGATTAATAAAGTAACTTCAGGTATAAAATATATTAGGGTAAAATTCTGTGGGAGAAATGGAATGGAGTCACATTAGAGGAAAAAAGATACAACATAAAATATCTGGCTGGTAAAGAAATGCTTGTGCATTACAGAAGGTAGCAAATCACTGGAGTATTTAGACTCTTTTGGAAAGATTTCAAAGAGCAGTGTAACAGTTCTATTTTTAAATGTTTAATCAGGTTGGAAATTTCATCCCTGGTGACTGTATAAGCTGTGGATGAAATAATATTATTTCTCAACTAAAAACATCCAGGGTAGTATATAGATTTTCAAAATCCTTTAATATAAGCAGCAACAAAACCCTGAGGAAAACTGCTGTATAGTTTCCTGTGTGCATTTTTAATATATTGGTCAAGGATTCATGTTAGTTTGTTTTTATATAGTTCATCACTCCCTGCCAATTACAAAAATCATCTTCCATCATATTTCAAGTTCCCATATTGATGTCAGTTTGTTTCAGGGCTCAATAGTTTTAACTGGTCTACTTGTACATTTCTATATCAAAGGGAAATGGTCTCATTTTTACAGTCTCAATACCTGGTAAATCAAATTATCTTCCTTTAGTCTTATTTGTGGACTATATGTTCTTCATGCCTGAAAATATTCAAATTAGTTTGTAATGTTATGTGAAACAAATAGCTTTCTATAAAAATTTTGATTGAATTTTAAGTGCATTTTCCTTTAACTTTGCTATATATAGTTTTTCCCTCAGTGGACATAATTTATCACTCCCTTTATTTAGTTTTCTTTTTAAATAATATTTCACTTTTTCCTCCATAATGTTGTTTCACCTCATTTACTGGATTAATTCCTCAAATCTTTGAGTTTGTTTATTATCATACTGTGGTAATTGGAAAGGAAACCCTTTCAAATACCTAAAGCTTGAGAATTTTGAGGAGATGTGACAAACAGAAGCAAAATCAGAGAATCAACCCTCTATCACCACACTAAAGCAAAATTTATCTTTGGTTTTATTCTTTTAACTTCATTGGTCTCTGATTTATTGTTTTATACTACATTGGCAAACTACACGTGGGACTATTCTGTAAATGAGTTTAATGGAACACAGTCACATTAATTTGTTTACATATTGTTATGGGTAGACTGTGGTAATTGGAAAGGAAACCCTTTCAAATACCTAAAGCTTGAGAATTTTGAGGAGATGTGACAAACAGAAGCAAAATCAGAGAATCAACCCTCTATCACCACACTAAAGCAAAATTTCCTGCCCAGCCCCTGCCCTCACCACCTCTTATTTTAGTTCAAAACACAAGAGTCTTGGCTTTAATCACACAGCCCTGATTAGAACATGGGTGCCTGAACATCTTGTCAAGCCCAGACGTACATGCTGCCACTTTGCTTGAGCTTACAGGTACCATAGGGCAGCATGCCACCCGTGAGCATGAAGACCCTGGCAGCCCCTTAAACCGTAAGGTAGAAGAGAAGAGCTCAGAGGAAATGGATCAAGTGTTGACACAGTTTATGCTGGAACTTTACTAACTGCAGAAATGAAATAAGACCTCAGAGGGAAAATAATCACTGGACATGTGATATGCGATGCACATCTATAGCCCAAGGTAAAAAAAAATCAGAATAATAATATCAGGCCACTTTCATTATATTCTAAGATGGAAAAGTTGAAAAATGCAGAACAGTTGAAAGAAAATATAAAGGACGTGAAGTTTAAATCCAGGTGATCCAATATTGTGTAAATAGGGTTTTGGTAAGAAAGAGAAGATAGTACGGAAAAGTATTGATTGGTAAAAAATAATTTTACAGAGTTGAATAAAGACTGGATTCTCTAATTCAAAAAAGTAAACTAACTGATGACAGTGATTGAAGCAAAACAACCAGAACATACATCCAAGAAATTTCTGAATGTCACTAAAAAAGAAAACTCTCAAAACTTCTAAAGAGGGAAAAATAATACATTTAAAAGGAGAATCAGATTCACAATCTTTTCATATAAAACAATGAAAAATTAATACTATAATGAAGCAAAGCAACATATATAGAAAGCAGATATAGGTTACAAAGTTGGAATTATAATTCTAATATATTTTTATGTTTGAGAAAGAAGGAAATGCATTTACAAGCATATAACAATTAAGACGTATTATCAGTATTTTAACAGTCTAAGTAAATCAAAAATAAAACAATATTACATATATTTAACAAGTGAGTATTCTTAAAAAGTACAGAGGAAATACTGAAAACCTTCCTTTTGAACTAGGAAAAAATCAAGTGGATATCACTACTCTTGTTCAGTATTATCTTAGAAATTTGAGTAATAAAGTAAGGCAAAAAAAAAGAAACAAGGGAAAATAAAACTGTCACTATTGGTATATGATGTAATTGTGTATCAATAACTAAAAACTGTTGAAACAAATTATTAGAATTAATAAGAGATTATAGCAATTTGTTGGATGGAATGTCAGTAAAAGAAGTCAATTACAGTTCAGTAACCCAATATCCAAGAATTAATAAATATTTTTAAATATTCCATTTATAATAGCAACAAATTAAATACTTAGGAATAAATATAATAAAAGATATAAATGATCTTTATGCAGTAAGTTACAATATAGTTTGGCATAAACTAATGAAAGCATAAATAAATAGAAAATATTATGTTTACATTGATTAGGGACTCAATAAAAATGTTAATTCTCTGCACATTCATCTCAGATCAAATAAAATATCAATGAAATTCTAAATAGATATTTTTTGTAGAAAATGACTTTCTAATTCTGAAACTTGGATAGAAAAATCATAGGGACAGAAATAGATGTGTTCTCTTGCAAAGAAGAAAAATATAGGAGAAGTAGATATAATAAATCAAATTTATTTCAAAAGCTACTTTTAGGACTGTAGTTCTGCAGATGTAACGGTCCTAATCTTCCTAGCTTCTCTGCTTACAATGAAAGGATCCTTGAGATAACACAATAAACATAGAAATCCCTGAAATGTGGAGGGAAGGAGGAGGTCTGCCCAGGGACTTTGGAATTTGAAGGATGTCCCTATTCCTTCCATATATCCCAAGCAGGGTGCTGCAGAAACCTCTACCCTGAAACATGCAACAGGAACAGTTAAGAGAAGCTTCAAGAAAACCTGTTCATGAACCAAAGGATGGCTTGACAAAAAATGCCAGTCCTCTCTCAGTCAAACACCAGTGAAAAAGCCATCCATCTCCCAGTGTTTAAGAGGAGGCCCCATGGGAAAATGACCTTGCACACCCCCGCCACCCCCACTCAGTTCACCCCACTCCTCAGGCAGTGATGCTCAGAGTCTGCAGAATGGTGTCAGCGAGCTGAATAAGGAGCTGATCTTCCATCCTACACAATGGAAACAAGAGACACACCAACTTCCCTCTAGGGACAGTGTTGGTGGAATTGGCAAGGAAGTGATTTTCTACCCACTCCTGGGAGAATCAGGTGGAACTCTGATTATTCCATGGAGCTAACAGAGTCCTGTGTCAAACTGAACCTCCTGGTCTCATCAGCAAACAGACTCAATAAGGTGGAATAAGGTGCTGCCCATCACCACTAGGCTTCCCTTTCCTCTCTGCCCACTACCGTGTTATAAGCCTTGGCATCACCCTGGTATCCACAAGATTGAACAAGATGCTGCAGGACAGGGCTTAGAAAACACTCCGGGCCTCCCTCAGGTCCCACCCCTGGTGTCAGTGAGATCCAGGGGGAAGCTGAACCTCCACGTCCAGCTGACAGCATAGTCAGAAAAGGTAAAGCTAGAAATGTGTTGCTAGTGAATCTGCTCTGAGAGAATGACTATAGAAAGTTCTCCAGGTGGAGAGGAAATGATAACAAGAAGCTTGGAACTTCAGAAAGGGAGAATAGTACCAGGATCAATAAAAATAGGGATAATTTAAATATACTACACTTATTCTCAGGAGTTTTTAAAATCATATTTAGTGCATTAAACAAAAATCATATATTTAGAAGACATACAGTTATATTTAAAAAGTGGGGAGATTAAAGGGGCGTACACATCACTCTAAATACTGAAACACTGATACCAGGAGACTGTGATAAGTTATATATAAATAATTCATTACCTACAGCAATCACTAAAAAACTACAGGCAGTGATATACCCAAGAACACTATAGATAAATCAAGATGGAATTCTAAGGAAATAAAACAGAAGTTCAAACAACCTACACAGTGGTAAGAAAGGATAAGCAGAGAAATGAAAAGAAATAAATAGAAAACAACTAATGAATTGATAGAGTTAAGCATTCACACATCAATAATTACTTTAAAAGTAATTATTTAAAATTCAATAATTAAAAGACATAGATTAGCAGAGTAAATTAAAAAGTAAAATATGTTCCAACAATGTGCGATCTCCAAGTAACTCACCTCAAACCATGACGTAGGTACACAGAATGCAAAAGGACGAACATGTACACCACCAAACAATTTAAAAAGAAGTGGCCACGATAACATCAGGTAAAGCAGACTTCAGAGCAAAGAAAATTATCAGTTATATTGCATAATGGCAACCTAGCAGGAAGGCATTACTAACAATCCTAAATATGTATGCCGTGAAGAATCTTAAATAGGAAGCAAAACCTGAGAGAGCTGAAAAGAGCATTAGTCAAATCCACAATTATAGTTGCAGCCAGTAACACCCACACTCAGCACCTGACAGAATTACTAGACAGAAAAATCGGTAAGAAGAGAGAACTGCACACATCATCGACCGATGTGATCTGACTGGTAAATGTAGAGCATAAACCCTACAACAGCAGAACACACACTTTTCAGACACCAGGGGAAATTACCAAAATAGAGGGTATTCTATGCCATAAAGCAAAAGTTCACAAATTTAAAAGAATCAGTCATACAGGTTTATTGCACCACAACTGAATCAAACTAGATATCAGTAACAGAAAGATAAATAAAACTCCAGAAACCTGAAAAACTAACCTTCTGAATAGTCCATGAGTCAATGAAATCAGAAAAAAAAGTAGAAAAATACATAAAACTGAATGACCAGATGACCAAAATATGCATCAGTGTATAATACATAAAGAAATTATGATATATTCATACAACAAAACACTATAAAGCAATGGAAATGAATAAAATATTGCTTTCTGCAAAATATGCCGAAACTTAAGACATCATGAAAGAAGCCAGATACACCAGACTATACTGGATATTCCCAGTTACATCATTTAAAAATGAAACTTTAAATTACAATATATAGGTATGAATACAAAAGTGATTAAATTTCAACAGAATAAATAACTTCTAAGAAAGTAAATTTAATAGCTGTCTTAAAGAGAGCAGGAAGAGTTATGATTACCAAAATTTACGCTGTGGTCTTCTGATGTGCTGTCAAATTCTATTTCTTGACCTGAAGCCCAATTCTATGGGTGATATAGTAATTATTTAAGATGGGTGTTTCTGCTTTATGTGCTTTTCTTTATGAAGGATATATTTCAAATTTACAAAGTTCAAAGGAATTGATAAATAAAAATATAGTAAGCCATGCAAATTAATCATTGAGACCAATGCTATTTTTAAATCTCAGTAAGAATGTGTAATGATGTAGTGAAGCCCCCAGCAATTATAAAAGAGTGATTTTTTTTTAAATTAGAAAAGGTAAATAATTAAAAGAATTCTGGAACAAATCTAAGTCATAATATGATATATCCCATTTACTCTCTTAAACAATAATTATATAAGTAAATCATTTTAAAAAACCTATACAAAAAGATTATTCCATTTTTTTAAATACCAGGGCTACCCCCAGCTGCCTTGAAAACTTTGATCCTAGAAAGCTATTCCCAACACATAACTGCCAATATTTTTCCTCCAAGATTCCTACCAAGTGTTGACACCTAATTCTCATGCTTATTATTTCAATTTTGCATATGAAGGGAGCAGAAAAGGATTTTAAGAGTGAATAGATATTCAAACTATTCATCTAGTAGGACCTATGCTTGCTTTGTGGATTTTGGGTTGGACCATACCCTGATTTCTGAATTTAGAGGTAGGAAATGCTGATGAATGGAGAAGTGCAAAGAAATTTTTTAAAAAATGCTCATCATGTTCATTTCTAAGTGGTGAACACTTTTCAAATGCAGCTGTTGTCTGCAATTTATTTAAATATGCCATGCATGTATTAGAAAATTACTCACTTTATCAATTGGCTGCTATTTTGTTTTGCATCGGTGGCGCTTCATGCTTCTCTCCTCCCAAATTTTAAAGAGGGTTTTAGTAGGAAACCGGGAAAAGATAAGCCAAGGACTTAGATAGCATCTTAAACAGGTAGCTTGCTCTGATATTTTAGTGCAAAACAGACAAATATCAACATACTGAAGAATTCTTCAAATTTCTGAATAATTTTTAATACTCAGCTTTAATACAATTAAAACTTGAAAATATTTTATATATTACTCAATTAATTTGAGAAGACACTCAATTTATAAATCCTCTAAGATAATTAACAGCCAGCCATTATTTTAACTTCCCCAATGACTATAACATCTTTATCTCTCTTTTGTGCAAACAGCTCAAAGTTAATTACATGGTTGTCCATCCTTAAATGCTATCATTATTATTATCTTTTTATTAATGTATGGTGAACTGCTCAGCTTAGCTTGTAATAAGAATTTGAGTTATTATCAGAGCCATAGAGAATTGAACAGTTGGAAGTCATAAGCTAAATGACTGGAGAAAAATAATGTCATATTGTTTAACCAGCTCATGTTACAAAATAGTTAACTTGGCTCCATTCTATACAGAGATAAATATTACCCAAATTTGTTTAATTTTCTACAAGTCAGATTTCTAAATAGAAATGTTTAAAAATTCTTTCCCAGCAGCATAGGAGGTGAGGCATGAAATGGTTTGCAGAAAACAAATGTACCCATTAACTGGGAAATTGCCCACAGATGAGTGCTGGCAAATGACAGTAAGGCAGTGATAGGATCCTGAAAGAGTATAAGAGGTGTAACAAAACAAAGAAGACTAAAATGACATTTTTTAAAGTAAAATATATTTCACAAAGAAACAATATCTGGTTGAATATATAGAATTCTTTTAAACTTTTATTTTTTGAGAAAATTTTAGGTTTACATGCAGTTATAAAAAGGAATACAGATATGCCTTGCACCACTCACCAGTTCCTCCACAGGTAGCAATTTGCAAAGCCAAACCGGGATATTGACCTTATTACAGTGAGGATACAGACCCACAAGGATCCCTCATGTTGCCCAGTAAGAGTCATGCTCACCTTACTTTCCCCATCCCGTCTCTGACACTTAGTGAGCATTCATATTCTTTATAGTTATGACATTTCAATAATGTTATATAAATGGAATCATTCAGCTTGTGGCATTTCATATACGGCTTTTTTCACTAAGTGTAATTTTCCGGGAAGTGATCGAGGTTGTTGTACATCAGTAATTTGTTATTTTTTATTACATTCCATTACTTTGCATAAATTTTACAGCCATTCACCAGTTGATGGACATTTGGATTGTTTGCAGTTTTTAACTATCACTAAAAAGTCTGCTATGAATATATACAGGTTTTTGTGTGAACATGTTTTGTTTCTTTGGGATAATTCTTCAGGAGGACAATTGTGGGGACGTATAGTGGTTACCTGTTGGTTTTGTAAGACACTGCCAGAAAGTTTTCCAGAGTGTTTGTGTTATTTAAAATTCCTACCAGTGTGTGATTGATCGAGTTTCTCTGCATCATCATCAGCATGTGATGTGGCCACTATTTTCTAAGAATCCGGTAAGTTTATAGTAATAACTCTTTGTGGTTTTAATTTGTACTTCCCTAATGATGAATTGTGTTGAATATATTTTCATGTGCTTATTTGCCTCTGAAGATTTTCCTGAGTGAAATGTCTGATATTGTCTTTTGCCCTTTTGGTAATTTTATTTTATTTATTTTTTGATCCCTGAGTTTTGAGAATTCTTCCTATATTCTGGGTACTAGTCATTTGTCAGATAGATAGTCTGCAAATACTTTCTCCCTGTCCACAGCTGGCCTTTTCATCTTCTCAACCAGATATTTTCAGGACAAATGCTTTAAATTTTGAGGTCTTATTTATCAACTTTTATGGTTTATATTTTGGTGTCAGGCTTATGAACATGTTGTCTAACACTAGATCCTAAATATTATCTCCAAAGTCTTTTGTTCCAAATATTTAGGAAGTTAAATTGTTCATTTAAGTACATGATGCATTTTTTTATATAAGGTAAGAGGTTTAAGACAATATTTTTTTCTGTGATGCTTAGTTGTTCCAGCACCTTGTTGAAAAGGCTTCCTTCCTCATGGAATTGCTTTTGCACCTTAGTAAAAAATCATTTGGGCATATCTGTGAGTGTCTATGAGTTCTCTGGTTCCTTCCATCAATCTAGGGTCCATTTTCTGTAAACACCACAGAATCCTGCATGTGTAGTTACATTTAAGTGTAAGAATTCTGTAAGTTTATTCTTCACAATTTATTTTTTCAAAATTTGTTCAAGCTTTTGTTCCTTTGTCTTTTTATGTAAGTTTTAGAATAATACTTACATGTGCAAAACATCTATGAGATTTTGATAGGAATTTCTTTAAAGCTACACATCAGTTTAGGGGAATTGACTTTTTTAGTGTGTTGAGTCCCAGCATGTAAACATGGTTTATCTTTCCATTTTATTAGATCACCTTTGATTTGGTTAATCATTTTTTTATAGCTTTCACTGTGAAACATGTGTGCCCTCTTTCTTAGACTTACACTAAGGTATTTTACTTATGGAGTTATTTTAAACACTATCACATTTTTAATTTCTGTGTCAAAGTGCTCATTGATAGTGAATTGAATAATGGTAGATTTGTCTATGTATATCTTGTATCCTGTGAACTTTTGAAACCGCTTACCAGTTCTGTGAGATTTTTGGTATATTTCATAGGTTTTCTATGTAGACCATTGTGCCATCTGAAAATAAGGACAATTTTATGCCTTTGTTTCAATCTTTGTGATTTACTGTCTATTCTGTCTTTACTGCACTGGCTGAAATGTCCATCACTATATTGAGTATGAGGTGTAGAGAAGATTATTGCCTCCTTTCCAGTCTTAAAGTGAATGCACTGAATTTTTCATTATTAGTTGTAAAGTTAGCTCTTAGCTTTTGTAGTTATTCTTTCAAGATTATGAGGTTCCCTTCTACTCCTTTCTTTAAGGGGATTTTTATTTTGTTATTGTTTAATGAATGGATATTGGATTTTTTATTTTTGCCTCAGTCAGTATGATCATCTGATTTTACTCTTATAGCCTGTTAATACAGTACATCATTTCATTTCATTTTCAAATGTGAACTAGTTTTGTGTCTTTGGTATAAACTCCTCTTCATCATTTTGAATATAGAAAGATTTATATGTTGCCAAAATTGATTCACTAATATTTGTTAAGAATTTTTCCATCTATATTCATGACTGATATCAATCTATTTGTCTTTTTTTACTGCCTTTGCCATATTTTAATATGCAGGTAATACTAGCTTCATTAAATTAATTTGCATGTGTCCCTTCTGTTTTCTAGAGGACATTATGTAGAATTGGTATTAATCAGTTTTTAAGTGCTTAGGTAAATATTCAAATTACACTAATATTAGATATTTCTTTTTTTAATTACAGGTTTAATTTCCTTAATATCCATAAGGTTAAAATTGTATTTTTCTATACTGGTAAGTTGTGGTAGTTTGTAGTTTTTGAGGAATTAATTGAAGTTATAAAATTTGTGTGTGTGAACTTGTTTGTAGTATTCCTTTATTATTCTTTTTATATTTGCAGGCCTAATGGTAACATCTCTTTCATTGCAGATTTTCTAATTCTGCAATTTGTGACTTCTGTCTTTTATCTTGTCAATCTATCTAAAGATTTGTCAATTTTATTGATCTTTTCACAGAACCTGTTCTATGTTTCATTTAATTTCTGTATTCTTTTTCTATATTACAATTCACTAATTCCCACTGTTATTGTTATTATTTCCACCTTTCTCCTTGTTTGGGTTTATTTTGTTCTTTTACCAGGACTTTTAGGTGGGGCCTTAAAAGATTAATTAGAGACTTTTCCTCATTATAATGTATGTATTTAGCGTTAGAAATTTTCCTCTCAAACTGCTTTAGGTGTGCCTAACAAATCTCTGTATGTTTTATGTCCATTTTCATTGAGTATATTGAGTATTCTTAAAACCCTTGAGACTTCCTCTTTGACCCATGGAATATCTGAAAGTTTGTTGTTTAGTTTATAAGTATTTGGAGGTTTTCCCTTTGTCTTCTGGTGATTAGTTTCTAATTTGAATTCATTGTGATTGAGAATATGCTATTTCAATTCTTCTAAATTTGTCAAGATGTGTTTTGTGACCTGGTATATCTTTTGAGATATGGTGTGCTGTTGAAAATGTTTATGATTCCAATGACAGGAATGGTAGTTTTTTTATACTTCCAAAAGTCTAGTTCTCCTCTGCTGTCCAGACCGGTTAACTTCAAGCTGCTTGCCACTGATTCTTTCTCCTGTCCTCTCTGCTTCGCGCCGCTGAACTTGTATTGTCACTAAGGTTTCTATTTTGTTCCTTGTATAATTTAAATCTTTGCTGAGACATTCTATATATTTATGAGCCTTTCTATTTTCTTTTCACTTAAGTGTATTAACAAGACTCATTGAAGATTTTGTGATGGTTGCTTTAAAGTCTTCATTTGGTAATTCTAATATTTCTATCATTTTGGTCTTGATGTCTGTTTGTCATTTTTTCATTCCATTTAAGATCATAACCCGTTTTGGGTAGGGTGAATCATGTTCTGTTGAGACCTGCAGGTTTTAGTGTTGTTATGACACCCTAGATCTTAAGACATTTGTTTTAGATGGCTTCCTCTGACACTGCTGCAACAGGGGATGAGAAGGTAGAAATGGTGCACCACCTGGATACCAATAGGTGGGGTTAGAAGTCTGGGTTTTGCAATTGTCCTTTGACGTCTAGTGTGTGTATGGGGTGGGGGGCTTGTCAGTCACTTGTAGAGGGAAGGGAATGCTTTCATCCTGCTTCCCACATGTCTTCCTCCAGTGCCACAGGGTGCAGGGTAACTCCTTGCTGTCAGGTAGCAGTGAAGGTCCTGATTCTCCGCTGGGGCTCCTCTGACAACACCAACCCAGTAAGGATGGAACTCCCAGGTTCCTATTCAGCTCCCTCCAGATTCCACTCCAGCAAAACCTGTGTTTCTTGTTATAGCCTTGTAAGTGTGGGATTCCCAGCTTTTCAGGGTGTCTGCTGTTAAAGTAAGGACATTGATGGGGAAGGCATGGGATCCTCAGAAGTGGGATGGGGACATACAGGCAGATCCCAGTGTAGCTGGGGACATTGATCCCCTCAGTTCTGCTGTCTTCTTGCAAGGAGAAGCGACCATCCTATCCCTAAGGAGGCAGTGGCTTTGCCTGAGGAGACTGGAATGGCCATCCCTGGAGCAGCTGCCTTGCAGGGTCGTACCCAGTCCTCCTCAGGAGCTCTCCCTCCACCCTTCACTGCTTCTAGACCTATAATTAGACTCAGGTCAGCAAGCCCCAAAAGACAAGCTGTAAAAGTGTGGCCCATGAAGAGGAGCACTAGGAGAACTGAGTGAGTTGTTCAGTGTATACAAGCAGAAATATGGGACTTGGGTGTAGAAGTGAGTTTTCAAGACGTGTGAAAGTGGTAGAAAGAATATAAAGTTGAATCAGGCTGATACCTGGTGACCCACAATAGCAATGTCGAGGAGAGAATTAAAGAAAAAAAATGGGGAAATATCATACTAATTAAGGAAACGCTAAGCCAGACATGTGCACTATCAGCCCAACTGATTGATGGTGGGAATAAAGCAGCAAAGTAAACCCAAGCTAGACAGTACTGCTCAAAAAGCCTCTAGCCTCCCCGAGTCTGTGTACTAATGAAATCTAAACGTAACAGTCCCTGGCGCAGTAAGAGGAGTCATGGGCAGCTGGCTGTGCCTCCGAGATCACTTCCCTTAGACACAGAGAGCAAGTGCAGAGCTGTGCAAGATCTCCTCTGCTTCACATGAACGAAATTAAAGACTCTTTAAAATTTAATTGGTTAATTCTTGGGATATGAATTGAAGTTTGGCTAAGTACACACACAGAGTTTGAGAACAGGGCCCAGATACATGGTGATATTGCTCCAGCTTGGAATGGCATGACATAGGAATAGTATGTGATACAGTGAAATACCAGCTAATCATTGATGTCTTGAAAATATTCAAACTAAGAATTTCTTTACCATTCAGTATTAGGTATTAATATCAACACCACTATGTATTACTTATATAATCATGATTGACTACAGCAAACTAGATATCATTCTCATATTAAGTGCATGTTCAGCCATGCAAATACTTCTTTTAAGTGACTTCATAATAACTAACACAAACCTATACAAATAGCTTAAGTAATTTGGAAATAACTGCATCTACTACCTTGCTCTGCCAATTATTTCTCTCCATCCCTGCCTCTCCTATTCGTCTCACCTAGAATTTTCTTGATAAGGAGAAAAAATAAAAGCACGTTATATTTCAAAACAAAATTTCTCATTGTGTTGGAGTTACTGAATATCTTTAAAGGGCAGACTTGTAACACTCTAACCCCTGATTTCTTAGACCTGTGAGCAAAAATACACATGCATGACCACAAACTCTCATGACCACAATTTTGATCTTTTCTCAGTAGGAATTGCCTTAATCCTGAAAAGTGGACCTGGAATATCCAGTTCTCTTCAGGATTGCTCCTTTCCACTCTCTTCCTAATTTTCTGTTCTGAAATACAGACATTGTTTTTTGTTTTCCAAGTACAACAGCACAGTTGCGACTATTTTCACTGATACGCAGCTTCAAGCCAAAGGCCCGATGATCTGGCTGCTTTCTTGTTGGCATTTGGAACTCCCACAGCCTGAAGCTAGACACACGTGGCCATCTGCTTTTTGAGTCTAAACACACCTACAATTCAGAGACGTAGGAGAGAAGACCGTGATTCCGGTTTACAGCCTTTGGGGCCCTGATCCTGCCCACGGCCTTGTTATGCCAGCTCATCTAGGGCTCCTTGCTGTGCCCTGCAGAAGTGACCCCGTATGTTCCCACCTTCAAGACTAAATCTAATCTCACCTCCTTTCACTCAGCAAATCATTGAAAACAGAAAACAATAAAGAAAGCTCATCCTATATTCCAGTCAAAATAATTATAAAGCTACAGGAAATAACATAAGCATGATAGTATAGGAATAATTGATTGATTTAATACAAAGTCAAAAGTATAGAACCAAATACATGCAAATTAAAGTGCAAAATTAAGGTGGCATGCAGGGGGAGGGGGACTGTTGAACCACTATCATGTACATTTGATAATAAAAAATAATAAAAATAAAAAAAATTAAATAAATAAGGGTGGCATGTCATAGCAGTGGGGGTATAGAGGTATTACTCAATATATTCATTGAGAATAATTGACCCACTAAATGTTTCCATGCTACACTCATATCTATGCCCAAATAAACTATGCTTGCACTGAGATCTCTAGGAATGCTAAACTATTTGTTCTCAGAAAATTACTGCCTGTGTCACACCTCTGGGCTCTTGACTATCCCAGTCCCTCTGCCTTGGATTCCCTTCATAATTGTAGTGCAAACTTTAGCATACTCTTCATCTTTAAAGTGATTTCCAACTCCTCCAGACTGTTTTTTCTCACTTGTAGCTCCACTGGGACTTGTATATTTTTGTGTTATTTCATTGTTTATAATATTTTTGTCCATATCTGAAATCCCTTCAGTTGCCAGGGATGTGTTATGTCGTGTTGAGCCTTAGGGTCCTTTTCTGATAGCAGACCTTGATCAAGATCACCCTAAAAATCTCCCCAAGTTTTTATTGTCAGGAATAAGTCATTGGATTCTTGATGGGTGCAGTAGAGCAGGGACATGGGACAAGCATCATGCTATTATAAAATAATCAATTTAGCCTGGAAAAGAAGTCTAGTCTATTCTTTAATTTAACCTTTAGCATGTTGTTCTCCTTTCTTCCAGTCATATTAATCAATCAATTAACATTGTAACCAGGACAGAAGATAGATCTCCAGAGTGTAAGTGAAATTATGTGTCAATTTTAATGGATAAAGAAGGCAGAGATCCCAATGAATACAGTTCCCTCGATAACCCTATTTGTAAGACAAAACTTCAAAGGAAATAGTATCACCTGTATACATCATGCCTTATTCTGACCCATTCAAAACCTCTATAAAATTCCAAACCCTAAGCCCTTTAAATGTATATCTTTTCTGAGGTTGCTCACACTACCCTCTTCAAGTGTGCACTTCGCTTTAAATAATATTTTCTTGCTGTTTAGCTTATTATACTTTGTCTCTGAATCCTTTCTTATCACAAACACAAGAATCTGGACCTAAATTGGGCTCAAGGGAGCCCCTCCAACATCCAACACCAGTGGCAAGTGTCTTTGTCACTTTCCTATTTCATTCGACTTTCTAGTCCTAAGTGTGAGCCTTTTCTCTCTTTGTGTTTTATTTCAGACAAGTAGAGAAGTGGCTGTGGAAAACTCTGATGCTGGGGGCTTGCACATTCCCATCCCACAGACCCGAAAGGGACTGTGGCAGTGTGGTCACATTCTTTGGCAGCTTGCCCAGTCATTTCCTTTCCTTTGTTTTGAAAAGTTCCAAGAACATAAACTCACTCCATCCAGTGCTCCATGGCTCCCTCGTTCTGCAGTGAAGGGAATATAATTCCTTTGCAGTGCAGATTCAACTGGACATTAGAGACCAGGTGACCCTGGCTTTAGAAGTTGGCAAAGGATAGGCCCTATGCTGCAAAGGAGTTCAATGAATTTTCTTTTCTCTCCCTGTTCTTTCTTGCTTTCTATCACTTGCATGGCTGTACAAATAAAAGAGCCACTCTTCCTGACACTACGCCTCTGCATATGCTATTATTTCACTTTATGAATTTTTTTCTTGTTGACACTCGCTTGACCTGTTCTAAAATTTTTTCCTGATCAAAGTCAAGAGCACTTTTCTGGGTTAAAGTCTCATCTAGCTGGCAGGGAGACCTCCCCAGATGGGACTGCCTGATAGCAGTTGGGAGCTCATGTAAATGCGTCTAATTATTCCAGAGCACTCCTTTTTCAATCCAAGCAGTGCTTCAAATAATGAAGGATGTAGGACTATTTTAAATTCCACTGTTGGTATAATCAAGATGGCAACCACCCCAGGACTTGTTTACTTCATTTCAAGAAGACATGATAGTTCTAAGAAAGCTAGTAAGTGGAGGTGGAATTTGAGGAGTCAGCCACTGGCCCCATTATAGAAATTTGTGTGAAGTGTCTTTAACTGAAGTTCTATTTTCAAGTATGTCCAACTTTAACCTCACGTATTTCAAGTTTCTTGACAACATGGGGACCCACTCAGGATCCCAGAATTGGTTTGAAGATTATTTTAAGCTGAAGAGATCTGAGATTCATTGCATGAAGGGAGAAGCTTTCTGGGGCTTCCCTTATCAGATTAAAAACAGAAACTTCTTGGAAATGAGGTCACAGTAAATTTCTCTTTTGGGCAGGTCTACTCCCAGAAAGACAACCGAGATTAAATATAACATAAATTCCCCATCTGGAGGAGTTTCAGGGCCTGGCAGGAGATGGAAAGAACACTTCCATCTACATAAACAAACATTATCACAAATTTTCTCATCTTCTAGTTGTTCTAAAAACCAGTTTGTCTTTCCTAAAGGAACCTATTTATTCTTCTTATAGAAATCTTTTCTGTCCCATCCCTTTTCCCTACCAAGTTAGGTAGAGAAACCTCCAACTCAAACCATTTAGTATCCCTAGCTACTTGTTGGCTTCCAACATTTATTTATTATCTATACAAAAGAATAAACCTTTTTTTCTCTCTTTCTCTCTCTCTTTACTATTAATCCTTTGTCAGTTTAATTTGAAGACCACCAACTGCAAGTCTCAGTGGGACCTGGGCAATTTTTTTCTGTCCAGAAAAAGTCATGAGACTTTCTGTCATCCCATGAACATTTCCTTCAGTTGGTGTGATGGTTGATGTTATGTATCAACTTGACTGGGCTAAGGGACGCCCACATAGCTGGTAGCACTTTATTTCTGGGACCGTCTACGCGGGTGTTTCTGGAGGAGATCAGCATTTTACTCAATGAACCGAGCAAACAACATCCCCCTCACCCGCGCGTGTGGGCAGCGCCCTGTTCCTGAGGGCCTGGACAGAAAAATAAAAAAGTGGAACAAAGGGCAAGTAACCTCTGCTTGAGCTCAAACATCCATCTTTCCCTGACCTCTGGCTCTGTAGCTCCTGATTCTTAGGCTTTCTGACTCACACCATCAGTATCCTGATTCTCAGTCCTTCATACTGGGGCTGAATTATGTCACTAGCTTCTAGATCTCCGTAACTATGTGAGAAAATTCCTGTAATAAATATCCTCTAATCTGTCTGTCTATCTATCTATATTATATTGGTTCAGTTTCTCTGGAGAACTCTTACTAACACAGTTGGGGAAGGAGACATTTTGCATTCCAGTGCCAGTTTCCTCCATTGGAACAGATAGTTTAGACCATATAACAAATCTTATAACAAAAAAACAAAAAACACACGATAAGATTTTCAATCTGAACTGTTGTGAGAAGGATGTGTCTGAAGAAATTCATTTCCTCGCACTGATAAGAGTTGAAATAGAAATAGAATGGCAGAGGAAAACTTTTTCAAGATCATGATTCACTCCAATTTATAGACTCTACACAGTAGTGTAACATTCTACCAAATTCCTGAATTGTTGTCCAAATTGAATAGAAATCTGTATTTGTCTTGTGAACATCAGTAAATGGTGTTGGGAAACTGGTCAGCTACACGTAAGAGAATGAACTGGACCACTGTTTTGCACCATACACAAAAATGAACTCAAAATAGATTAGTGACCTAAACCTCTTAAAAGAAAGCATACAGAGTAAACTCTTAAACATCAGCATTAGTTGTTTTTTGTTTTTGTTTTTTCCTGGATGTCCCCTCCTAAACAAGGCAAACAAAAGCCAAAACAAATAACTGACTACATTAAACTAAATATCTTTTGCACAGCACACAAAAAAAGGATACCATCAACAAAATGAAAATGTGACCTACTGTATGGGAGAAATATATTTGCAAAAAATATATCTGACAAGGGGTTTAAATCACTCCCAGTTTTGAATTCTTAAATTTGATTCATTTCTCATTAAGTTAGAGGTTTCAAGTAAACTTTTCAACAGTAGGACAAAGATTCTCTATCAGTTAGGCTTAGGTTCAGCTATGAGTAGCAGAGATCTTAAAAACAGCAGCAAAAGGAATTCAGAGTCTGGTGCTAGGCAGTAACTGGTGGGCACTGCAGCTCCAGGAAGGTGCCGGGGTCTGGGGGTTCTTCCTGCAATATGCTCTTTTATCTCCAGGCTGTGGCCCTTACATATGAACACCAAAAGTACATTATTAACGATCTCAGGGTACCCACATTTCTAGACAACTTTTTTGCATATAATTTTAAACTTTTACTGCCATTGTGTTCCTTAGCCGTTGAAATCCTTTGTATATTCTCTATATTATGCTCTGTACTTTGTATATTCTCATTCCCTTATCAACTACTTTATATGATTTCAATCCTTGTAAATTTATTGAGATTGTTTTGTGGCCTAACATACAATCTTTCTTAGACAGTGTTCCCTGTGCACTTGAGTAGTATGTTTATTCTGCTGTTGGGTGGAATGTTCCATGTATATCTGTTAAGTTGAGTTGGCCTTAGTGTTGTCCAGGTCCTATATTTCCTGACTGATAGTCTATCTACATGGTCTTCCCAGTATTGAAATTGGGTGCTGAAGTATCCAACTATTATTGTAGCACTACCTATTCCTCCTTTCAGTTCTGTCAGCATTTGCTCATGTAATTTGGGGCTCTGTTGCTTGGCATGTACATGTTTATAATCATTATACCAATTGACCCTTTTAAGACTATATCATTTCTTATTTGTGTCTTATAAGAGTTCTTGACCCAAAGTCTATTTTTCTTTCCGATATTAGTATAGATGTCTTGTTCTCTTTGATTACTATTTGCATAGAATATCTTATTTCCATCCTTTCACTTTCAACCTATTTGTTTTCTTGGATATAAAATGACTCTTTAGTAGACAGAATACAGTTGAATTATGTTTTTTACCTAAAAAGTTGTACCAATTTTTGTGTTTTGATTAGATAATTTAATCTATTTATATTGAAAGTTATTACTGATAAGGAAAAGTATAATTCTGCCATACTTCTATTTGCTTGTGCATGTCTTTATTTTTCCTCATTTATGTTTCATTGAGTTTTATAGTATAGAATTTTAAATCCCTCTTACTTCCTTTTGCATATATATGCTTAGATATTATTTTAATGGACACTATAGGGGACCAGCTTTGCTTTAAAAGTACAAAATCTCTGTTCTTACATAAGTCAATCCCCATTCTCTACATTGTTGTTATTGTAACAAATTGGATCTTTATATATTATGTGCCCATTAACATAGATTATTTTCTTGCATTTGTCTTTTAAATTATAAAGGAAATAACAAGAAGCATTAAAAATAAAAAATAAAATAACACTACCTTTTATATTTACCTGTGACATTACTTTTACCAGATTATTCATTTCTTTATAGAGTTTTGAGTTACTTTCTAGTGTCATTTCATTTCAGCCATAACTCCCTTAAGTTTTTGTGCACAGGTGACAGATTCCTTAGAATTCTTTATAGAGTTTTGAGTTACTTTCTAATGACATTTCATTTCAGCTACAACTCCCTTAAGTCTTTATGCACAGGTGACATGATTCTTTAAGATTCATTACCTGAGAATGTCTTAATTTCTCCTTTTTGAAAGGATATTTTGCTAAATATTAAATTCTTGGTTCACGTATTTTCTTTATGTATAGTGAAGGGTCCCCACCAGTAAGATGGGAAACTTCCGGCTTCTTTTCGGGGTCCTTGGTTCCCGCCGGCGCCACCTGAAGCCCAATCACCTCTCGCCCCCCTCCCAATCCCAGCACCTAGCCAACAGCCACCAGCCCCGTAGAAGTAACACCACAATCACCCTATGCCCCTTCCTATATAACCCAGCACCTTTCCCTAATAAAGCGGAACTCTCCGGTTAATTGCTGCTGTGTGTCGCTCCTTTCCTTTCATTGGTGCTGAAACCCGGGAGACGGGACACCCCAACTGGGCCCCGTCTTCCCCCCGACACCAGCAGCAGCTTGCCCTCGTCCTCTTTTTCCGGCGCTGGCTCATCACACTCACCACTCCTCTCTGGCCTTTAGGTAAGTTTTCCCCCCGGGGTGGGCCACTCTTCTCCGAGCTATCACAGCGCCATTGACCATGATCGTCCGGCAAGGCCCTGACGCTCGGGGACGAGGAGGGAACACTCCCCGCCTCAGGCCTTCACGGCTGGGGCAGACCCTCAGGCCCCTCCTCCAAAAGCCATAAACCCCCGCCTCAGGCCTTCACAGCTGCAGCAGACTCTCAGGCCACCCCCCTTGCAACAGCCATAAACGAGGTGACTCCTTTGCGGATGAGAACGCTCCCTTTCCCCGCCCCCTCCTCCTTCTGTTCCATCCGCCGAAATCTGTTCGGTCTGCCGAAAATGCCTAGAGCTAGGTACCTCGTTACTCCTGTAAACTGCCTTCTTAGGGAAGTCTGGGTGACGACCCACACTTCCCAAGAAATTCCGACTCGTATACGAGTTTCCGCAGACCACCAAGGATCATCAGGGACGCCCTTTGTCTCCTTGTGGTCTGCTTCCAGTCTGAGGATCTCCGTTTGTCTTCCCCTGTTTGTCTCCTTCTCTGTCCTTTAGCCATGGGAGCCTCCTCATCCCTCCCTGAAAGTTCACCTCTTGAATGCCTGCTTAAGCATCTGGCTACCCTCTCCCTGACGCCTGATATAAAACCAAAACTTCTCCGTAAATATTGCTCCCAAGATTGGCCGACATACCCCCTAGACAATAACAACCAATGACTTGCAGGGGGAACTCTTGATCCTAACATCACTCGCAATCTCTTTAACTACTGCCAGCTCCTGAAAAAATGGAAGGAGATTCCCTATATTGAAGCTTTTCGCCTCCTAGCTCAAAATCCCAGCCTCTGCACCACCTGCTCCCCGCCCCAAGTTCTTCCTACTTAACCTTCTAGCTTCCAGAGCTTACCGAGTATCCCCCGTCAAAGCTCAAATCTCTTCCCCTTCTGTCACTTACCTTGGATTCCTTCTGTCTCAACAAAGAAAGTCCATTACCTTAGACAGAAAACGACTCCTCTCTGACCTGCCCATTCCCAAAACCAAGACAGAAATCCTTTCCTTCCTAGGCTTGGCTGGGTATTTTAGAGCGTGGATCCCTAACTTCTCCCTGTTGGCAAGACCCCTATACGACCTCAGCAAGAGCCCCTCTGAAGAAGCATTATCCTCCTCACCCCGACACTCCTTCATTAAGCTCCGCCAAGCCCTTGTAGAAGCCCCAGCTCTCCATCTTCCTGATTTGTCAAAACCCTTCTAATTATACATTCATGAAAGGTCCAGTCAAGCTCTAGGAGTCCTAGGCCAATATTATGGCCCATCCTTTGCCCCAGCAATTAGACCCCACAGTTCGGGGATGGGCCCCCTGCCTACGGGCATTAGCCGCTGGACAGCTCTTGCAGAAAGAAGCTCATAAACTAACATTCGGAGCGCCCCTTACCATTCTGTCCCCACATCACCTAAAAGATCTCTTAACCTACAAAAGTTTACAGACTCTCCCTCCCTCCAGAGTCCTGACCTTACTATCCTCTTTCCTCCAAAATCCAAACATTTCTTTCCTCCCCTGCCAGCCCCTGAATCCGGCCACTCTTCTTCTTCTACCCTACTCTCCTCATACTCCCTCGCATGATTGCCTGGAAGCCCTTCACAACTTCCTTCCATGCCACTCCACGATCTCCGAAGGAGCCCTCTCACACTCCGACCTCATCTGGTTTACTGATGGGTCCTCCTTTAAACATGAGGGCACCCACTACTCAGGATACGCAGTAGTCTCCCTCGAAGATGTCATTGAGGCACGAGCCCTACCCCCTGGTACAACCAATCAGCAGGCTGAAGTCATTGCAGCCACCAGAGCTTGCACTCTGGCCCGAGACACGTCTCTCACATTGTACACTGACTCCAAGTACGTATTCCACATTCTCTTGTCCCACGCGGCAGTATGGAAAGAACAAGGCCTCCTCACCACAAAAGGGAATTCCATAACTAATTCAGCCTTAATTACTAAACTTCTAGAGGCTTCACAACTCCCACACCGACTAGGCATAGTCCACTGCAAATCACATCAAAAAGATGACTCCCCCATTGCAAGAGGTAACAACAAAGCCGACAGAGTAGCCCGGTCAGTTGCCCTATCAGAAAACACACCAGACAACAATCTGTCTGCCCTTGCAGTTTTAGCCTTATCACAAGACGCCCTCTGCTCCCAGAACAAAGAGTCTCTCTTCCGCCTCTTATATGACCTGTTCCATCCCAGCCCCCAATCCTTGATCCAGTTTTTACAATCTTTTTTTCCTCTCTCTCCTGAAGACAAAACCCTACTTAACCAAATCACCTGCAAGTGCACCATCTGCCAACACACTAACCCTAATACCCTCCTCAAAGCCAGACCCTTCCCGGCTCATCAAGCAAGGGGTAATGTCCCCGCTGCAGACTGGCAGATAGACTTCACTAACATGCCCCCTGTACGACGTACCAGATACCTACTCGTGCTAGTAGATACATTTTCAGGATGGGTCAAAGCTTTCCCCACCACTAACAAACGAGCGTCCGTAGTTGCCTCTATCCTCCTCACCCAGATCTTTCCTAGGTTCGGGATGCCCACTTCCCTCCAATCAGATAACGGCCCTGAGTTCACTGCCCAAATTATCCAGAACCTCTCCAAGTCGCTCTCGCTCCCCTGGCATTTACATTGTCCTTATCGACCACAAGCTTCAGGAAAAGTAGAAAGAGCCAATAGGACTCTAAAAGACATCCTGACCAAACTATCTCTAGAACTACACCTTGACTGGGTTCGCTTACTTCCCTTAGCTCTACTCCGCATTCAGGCCCTGCCAAAGAAACCTTCCTTCTTGTCGCCCTTTGAGATCATGTACGGCCGCCCGATTCTACCCCCGGGGCTCCCTTCCCACAAAGGACCAATTCCTCCCAATATAGCCCTTCCACTACTCTCTCTCCTCCGCACTGAATTGTGGAAATATCAGGATTGGCTCCTTCCTGATCCATCCGCCTCCCAAAATCCTCCTGTCTTACAGCCCGGCCAACTAGTGTTTTATAAGCCACCAGAGGATTGGCCCTCTCTCACCCCGAAATGGGAGGGTCCAAACCCAGTTATTCTCTGCACCCCCTCGGCCACCATCTCTCACTGCCTGATAACTCTGTCACCCCTTGGATTCATATCTCCAGGTTGAAACCAAATACACAAGACCCACCTTCTCTGGACACCCAAGACCCATCAGTCACAATCCAGAGTCCTTCGGATACAGCCCAAGACGCTGTCTACTCTACCACGCCTCATCCCTCTGATCCCTTGAAGCTCCGCATCTCCCGTGCACCCCCTTTGCCATCCATACCCGAATCATGACTTTTTCCTCCTTTACTGCTCTCTCGCTTTTTTCCCTCATTCCTATTGTCTTCCCCACCGCCCCACCCTCCTTTGTATGGTGATTCAAAGTCAGGCAGACTTACACACAGCATCAAACAAAAGTTACTGCCCTCATTGCCACATCAGACTGCCCTCTGAAAAGCTGCTCTGAGCCTTTATACCTCCACTTTCCTCCCTCCACCAAAGTATTCATTTACAGCTACCTTTATTCTCCCTACCTCTGCTTCCTCTATGACCAAAGACAAGCCTATTGCAGGCGATGGCAAGACACCTACGGGGGATGTCCCTACTGGTCTTGCGCCATTCATTACATGGGTGACTTCCAGTACCCACAGTATTACTCCTCCAACCATTTCATGAAATATCCCAACGGCTCATTCTCCTTATCAATCCCAGATCCCTGGGACTCTCGATGGGCTGCTGGAGTAACAGCCTCAGTTTACTACAAGGGGTCCTTGACCCCCCACGGTACCCTTCATATCTCTCGAGAGTATGTTCCCTCTCGCTCCCAGATCTCTCAAGTTGCATCAGATATCAGACATTCCAAGAAAGTCATTATCCAAACTCTTGATGGCACCTCTTCATCTTCTTATTCCTCCTACTCTTGGTTACAGCTCATTCAAGACACCACCATCTTTCTCAACCACACCCTCAACACCGCCAATTGTTTCTTGTGCGCATCACTACAGCGCCCACTGCTGGCCACCGTGCCCCTCAATATTTCCAACTACTCTTTCCATGCAGAAGGACAACCCCTCCGTCCCCTGGCAGACATACCCCTATGGGAACCAGAATACGCAGATAATCTCACCATCCACCACTGTGTAGGCCCAACTCCACCCCCCTCTCTATCTACACCCCTACCTCCGGCTCTAAGACTTTTACACAACCGGGACACTTCTTTTGGTGTAATGGCAGTCTTTTCAACTCACTGCCTCTCAACTCTGATACACCCTGCATTCTCGTCACCCTAATCCCACAGCTTACACTTTACAGCACGGCAGAATTCCTTGAGCTCCAACCTCCCTTGCACTCTCGCACAAAAAGGGCTGCTTTCCTTCCCATCATGGTCGGTATCTCTTTGATCACCTCAGCCATTGGGGTGGGGTTTTCAGGAGAAGCCTTGGGTCACTCTCTATGGGCAGTTAGAAATCTCAACGCCAAACTTGAGGGAGCCCTGACATCCACTGCTGATTCCCTAGCCTCTCTCCAAAGACAGGTCACTTCGCTAGCTAAAGTCACCCTTCAAAACCGGCGGGCCCTAGATCTGCTTACAGCCGAGAAGGGCGGCACCTGCGTCTTCCTCCAGGAAGAGTGCTGCTATTACATCAACGAATCTGGCATTGTAGAAACTGACATCACCAAACTCACTGACCTTGCCTCCAGCCTCCACTCTGCTTCCAATTCCAACCCACTCTCTTTAATACTAATAAACCCTTTCCTCACCTGGCTCTGGCCCATTGCAGACCCCATAATAGTCATTCTTCTCGTCTGTCTCTTCTTACCCTGTATAATAAAGTTCATCAAATCCCAAGTCGGAAAAATCTCTAATCAAGCTTTCAACCACCTTTTACTCAGGAACTACCAGCTTCTGGCCACAGAAGATCCCTCACCCTCATGTGACCTCCTCACCACATGCTGAGATGGACCCCTCTCTCTGCTGGAAACTGTTCCTGGAAACAATGGCCACAGACGTCTGGCTCCTGACACCCATATCCTCTTGGCACCAATGGAATCAACAGGTCCTCAACCTATGGTTACAGGGAACCTTCATTGATTTCCAACCTGAAGAAGTCCACATCTACTCATCCTTACTGTGGGGAGTCCTATCAACCCTTTCCTCCCAATCCTCAAACCCTCACTCCCTTCTCCGCCCCTGTTCAGCAAGAAGCAGTCAGAGAGAAAGCAACGTCCACAACCCTGTAGAGGAGAAAGGGGGGAATGAAGGGCCCCCACCAGTAAGATGGCAAACTTCTGGCTTCTCTTCGGGGTCCTCAGTTCCCGCCAGCGCCACCTGAAGCCCAATCACCTCTCGCTCCCCTCCCAATCCCAGCACTTATCCAACAGCCACCAGCCCCGTAGAAGTAACACCACAATCACCCTATGCCCCTTCCTATATAACCCAGCACCTTTCCCTAATAAAGCGGAACTCTCCGGTGAATTGCTGCTGTGTGTCGCTCCTTTCCTTTCATGTAGCATGTTACATATGTTGCCCCATTGCCTTTGGGACTCCACTGTTTACAATGTGTATCAATGTGGATATCTGTATTTATCCTATTTGGAGTTTGACTTATTTGATATGTAGATTCGTGCTGTTCAACGAATTTGGAAAGAGTTCAGCCATTATCATTTAAATATTCTGGCCCTTTCTCTCTCACTATCTGGAATGTCAATAATATGCATGTTTACTTTTACTTTAGGGTCTCTTACCTTTTTAAATTTCATTTCTCTCTGCTCAGACTGAATAATCTAAATTGTTTGCTTTTCAAGATAATTGATTCCTTCTTCTGTCTTCTCAAAACTAGTATTGAACTTTTCTACAGGTTTTTTTCAATTTAGTTTTTGTGTTTTCTGAAAGGAAAGGAACAACACACAGCAGCAATGCACCGGAGAATTCTGCTTTATTAGGGAAAGGTGCTGGGTTATATAGGAAGGGGCATGAATTGATTGAGGTGTCACTTCTACGGGGCTGGTGGCTGTTGGCTAGGTGCTGGGATTGGGAGGGGGGCAAGAGGTGATTGGGCTTCAGGTGGCGCCGGCAGGAACTGAGGACCCCGAAGAGAAGCCAGAAGTTTGCCATCTTACTGGTGGGGGCCCTTCATTCCCCCCTTTCTCCTCTACGGGGTTGTGGACGTTGCTTTCTTTCTGGCTGCTTTCTGCTGAACTGGGGTGGAGAAGGGAGTGAGGGCTTGAGGTCCAGGAGGAAAGGGTTGATAGGACTCCCCACAGTAAGGATGAGTAGATGTGGACTTCTTCAGGTTGGAAATCAATGAAGGTTCCCTGTAACCATAGGTCGAGGACCTATTGATTCCAATGGTGCTAAGAGGATATGGGTGTCAGGAGCCAGGCGTCTGCGGCCATTGTTTCCAGGAACACTTTCCAGTGGAGAGAGGGGTCCATCTCAGCGTGTGGTGAGGAGGTCATGTGAGGGTGAGGGATCTTCTGTGGCCAGAAGCTGGCAGTTCCTGAGTAAAAGCTGGTGCAAAGCTTGATTAGAGATTTTTCCAACTTTGTTGAACTTGGGATTTGATGAACTTTATTATACAGGGTAAGAAGAGACAGGCGAAAAGAATGATTATTATGGGGCCTGCAATGGGCCAGAGCCAGGTGAGTAGGGGATTTGTTAGTATTGAAGAGAATGAGTTGGAATTGGAAGCAGAGTGGAGGCTGGAGGCAAGGTCGGTGAGTTTGGTGATGTCAGTTTCTACAATGCCAGATTCGTTGATGTAATAGCAGCACTCTTCCCGGAGGAAGACGCAGGTGCTGCCCTTCTCGGCTGTAAGCAGATCTAGGGCCCGCCGGTTTTGAAGGGTGACTTTAGCTAGCAAAGTGACCTGTCTTCGGAGAGAGGCTAGGGAATCGGCAGTGGATGTCAGGGCTCCCTCAAGTTTGGTGTTGAGATCTCTAACTGCCCATAGAGAGTAACTCAAGGCTTCTCCAGAAAACCCTGCCCCAATGGCTGAGGTGATCAAAGATATACTGACCATGATGGGAAGGAAAGCAGCCCTTTTTGTTCACTAGGGCAAGGGAGGTTGGAGCTCAAGGAATTCTGCCGTGCTGTAAAGTGTAAGCTGTGGGATTAGGGTGACAAGAATGCAGGGTGTGCTGGAGTTGGGAGGCAGTGAAGTGTGCTGGAGGGGTGTGGAGTTGGGCCTACACAGTGGTAGATGGTGAGATTATCTGCGTATTCTGGTTCCCATAGGGGTATGTCTGCCAGGGGTCAGAGGAGTTGTCTTTCTGCATGGAAGGAGTAGTTGGAAATATTAAGGGGCATGGCGGCCAGCAGTTGGCGCTGTAGTGATGCACACAAGAAACAATTGGCAGTGTTAAGGGTGTGGTTGAGAAAGATGGTGGTGTCCTGAATGAGCTGTAATGAAGAGTAAGAGAAATGGGAAGAGGGGCGGGGATAAGAAGATGAAGAGGCGCCGTCAACAGTTTGGATAATGACTTTTTCAGAATGTCTGATATCTTATGCAACTTGGGAGATCTGGGAATGAGAGGGAACATACTTTCGAGACATATGAAGGGTACCATGGGAGCTCGAGGACCCCCCATAGTAAACTGAGGCTGTGACTCTGGCAGCCCATCGAGAGTCCCAGGAATCTGAGATTGATAAGGAGAATGAACTGTTGGGATATTTCATGAAACGGTTGGAGGAGTAATACTGTGGGTACTGTAAGTTACCCATGTAGTGAATGGCACAAGACTAGTAGGGACATCCCCTGTAGGTGTCTGGCCATTGCCTGCAATAGGCTTGTTTTTGGTCACAGAAGAAGCAGAGGTAGGGAGAATACGTAGCTGCTAGTGAACACTTCGGTGCAGGGAGGAAAGTGGAGGTATAAAGGCTCAGAGCAGCTTTTCAGAGGGCAGTCTGGTGTGGCAATGAGGGCAGTAACTTTTGTTTGATGCTGTGTGTAAGTCTGTCTGACTTTGAATCGCCATACAAAGGAGGCTGGGGTGGTGGGGAAGACAATAGGAATGAGGGGAAAAAAAGCGAGAGAGCGGTAAAGGAGGAAAAAGTCATGATTCGGGTATGGATGGCAGGGGGTGAATGGGATTTTGGAGGAAAGAGGACAGTAAGGTCAGGAGTCTGGAGGGAGGGAGAGTCTGTAAACTTTTGTAGGTTAAGAGATCTTTTAGGCGATATGGGGACAGAATGGTAAGGTGCGCCCTGAATGTCAGTTTATGAGCTTCCTTCTGCAAAAGCTGTCTAGCGGCTAATGCTTGTAGGCAGGGGGCCCATCTCTGAACTGTGGGGTGTAATTGCTTGGAGAGATAAGCTACTGGGGCAAAGGATGGGCCATAATATTGGCCTAGGACTCCTAGAGCTTGACTGGACCTCTCATGAATGTATAATGAGAAGGGCTTCGACAAATCAGGAAGATGGAGAGCTGGGGCTTCCACAAGGGCTTGACAAAGCTTAATGAAGGAGTGTCAGGGTGAGGAGGATAATGCTTCTTCAGAGGGGCTCTTGCTGAGGTCGTATAGGGGTCTTGCCAACAGGGAGAAGTTAGGGATCTACGCTATAAAATATCTAGCCAGGCCTAGAAAGGAAAGGATTTCTGTCTTGGTTTTGGGAATGGGCAGGTCAGAGAGGAGCCATTTTCTGTCTAAGGTAATGGACTTTCTTTGTTGAGATAGAAGGAATCTGAGGTAAGTGACAGGAGGGGAAGAGATTTGAGCTTTGATGGGGGATACTCGGTAAGCTCTGGAAGCTAGAAGGTTAAGTAGGGAGGCAGTGTCAAGTTGAGACTGTTCCCACGAGGGACTGCAGAGTAGAAGATTGTCCATGTATTGTAATAAGGTGGACTTGGAGTGATCATGATGAAACTGTTTGAGGTCCTGAGCTAGCACCTGTCTAAAAATATGGGGACTATCTCGGAAGCTTTGTGGCAAAACTGTCCAAGTGAGTTGTTCAGAATGTCTTGTGTATGGGTCCATCCAGGTGAAGGCGAAAAAATCTTGGGAGGTGGGGTCCAGAGGGATAGGAAAAATGTATCTTTCAGATTTAGGACTGAGAAGTGGGAGGCCGAGGCAAGGATCTGCGATTAAAGGGTGTACGAATTTGGAACTAAGGGATGGATAGGGACAATGGCCAGGTTGATGAGGTGAAGGTCTTGGACAAGGCGGAAAGATCTGTTGGTTTTTTTAACAGCTAATATGGGGGTATTAAACGGGAAGTGAGTGGGTCTGAGGTAATTTTTGTTTAAGAGATCTTGAATGATGGGTTGGAGGAGGCCTATGAGGGCTGAAGTGGTTAGGGGGTATTGGGTCTGACAGATATACTAAGAGGGGTCACGTAATTTGATAGAGGCAGGAGGACATAGAGCCACGGAGGGGCTTGTAATATCCCAAACTTTGGGATTTACAGGGTGTATGAGGGGCGGAACTGGAGCTTTCATTGGGTAAAGGGGGGTCATTGGCTATGAGGGCCATCAGAAAGGGAGTACTGGGGGCTGTGGGAGTGGATATAGTTATGGAAATGTGGAGGAGAGAAAGGATGTCCCGTCCTAGTAAAGGGATGGGACACTGGGGCATAACCAGGAAGGAGTTGGAGAAAGGTATGGGATTATCTTGGATTGTGCATAAAAAGGGGGGTGGTTTAATGGGAAAATCTGTTTACTTCTTACCCCGACTATAGGAGTAATGGCTGGCATGTTAGGGCCCCCGTATTCTCGCAAGACTGAGAAGGTGGCTCCTGTATCTAGGAGGAAGGAGATGGGGCGACTGTCTACTGTTAAAGTAACCCTCGGCTCCTGTTTGGTGACAGAAATGGTCGGACGAGAAGCCCCCGGGCCCCGTCAATCTTCTGCCAGCCCCACTATGGCGGGCTTAGGATGGGGGTTGTTCATCCAGCCTCCCCTTTGGGTGGTTGGGCAATCAGACCCCCAGTGGCCCTTTTTGTGGCATCTGGAGCATGGGGTGGTAGGAGATGTGGGGGAGGGACACGCCCTTGACCAATGTCCCTCTTTTCCACACTTGAAACAAGCTTCTGGAGGGGTCTTGTTTGCAGAGGGGCGCCCAGGTTGTGGTTTTATCAGCTGGGCCAACATTTGGAAATTGGCCTGATCAGCCTTTTGTTTATGGCATTCTTTGTCCTCTTCCCAGTTATGGAAGACTTTAAAGGCCACTGTTAGGATCTCAGTCTGTGGGGTAGTGGGGCCCTGTTGTAACTTTTTGAGTTTAGCTCTAATGTCGGGGTAGCTTTGAGCTAGGAAGTATGTCATAAGGACATGTCTTCCTTCAGGTGTTTCTGGGTCCAGGCTGGTATACTATAATAGGGCTTGAGTGAGTCTGTCTAAGAACTCGGAGGGGGTTTCGTCTCTCTTTTGAATTATGTCTTGGAGCTTTTGAAAATTGACTACTTTATGAGCTGCCTTTTTCAGACCTGCTATCAAGCAGGAGGCAAAAATATCTCGAGAGCGGAGACCTATGGCGGTGTTATAATCTCAGTGTGGGTCTTGTTCGGGGACAGCAGTGGGGCCAGGGAGATAAGTGGGGTCAGTCCTGTGGGTTTCGGTAGTGTGTGTTTGGGCGAAGTCCCAAACTCATCTACGCTCTTCAGGGAGGAAAGTATTGGCCAGGAGCATGAAAATGTCATGATGTGTGAGGCTGTAAGACTGGAGGGTCTATTGAAACTCCCTGATGTATGTCGTGGGATCAGTGGAAAAGGAACCTAGGCGTTTCTCTAGTTGGGATAAATCTCCTAAGGAGAAAGGGAAGTGAACGTGCATGATGTCTTTGGATCCTGCTACCTCCCGGAGGGGGGCGATGATTTTGGGAGGCCCTCAGGACTGAGTCTGATGGGGACTGAAGGGTTCTGGCTCAGTCTGTGGGGGAGTGACGCGGTCTAGCTGCACCTAGTCAAGCAGGTCCTGAAGTGCGGAAGGGGGGCAAAGAAAATAAAGAAAGATAGAATCGGACCCACGTGTTGCCAGCCAGCAGTACAGCTGCTTGCCTCTGCTGCTCTAGTTGGGTTTGAACTCATGACTCTGAGGCTAAGAGTCCCATGCTCTACTAACTGAACTACAGCAGGGCTCCAGTTAATTGCTTATGGAATGCGTAAACAGAATGTTCTTTGTTCTCCATTCCTGCCACATTGGCAAGTGGGAGAAGGGCATAGCTAGAAGCAGGGGCTATGTTTCTACACATCTTCAAGGTCTCCCTATTTTCAGAGTGAGGAGTCTTGGCTTGTCTTCGAGGACAATATATGTTTTTGTGGAGAGATAACTTCTAAGGACTGGTTGTTCTCTAGCTTGTGCTTTCCCATGCTGCGTTCAGACATGGGGGAAGGTGCTTTCCCATTCTCCCTACAAACATGTGAAAAGACAAAGGTGGTCCCTAACAGGGGAGAAACAGGTGATGAGGGCAAAGATGGAGGAGGCCCCTGGGACCTAGATAAAGGGGGGGCTGAAAGGCTCAGGCTTAATCTGCAGGGGACGAAGGCAGAGGAGGTGAGATGGGGGAGGAGATGGTGGGGGAGGAAGGGAGAAGGGCTGTTGTAGGAGAAGAAGGGGAAGGGAGTGAACGGGAGGCTTCTGTGGGGGCGGTGGCTTGCAGGCTAGGAGAACTTGGGAGGGGGCGGTGGGGGGAGGAGGAGGCGGAAAGCTTCGATATAGGGAATCTCCTTCCATTTTTTCAGGCGCTGGCAGTAGTTAAAGAGATTGCGAGTGATGTTAGGATCAAGAGGTCCCCCTGCGGGCCATTGGTTGTTATTGTCTGGGTGGTATGTCGGCCAATCTTGGGAGCAATATTTACGGAGAAGTTTTGGTTTTATATCAGGCGTCAGGGAGAGGGTAGCCAGATGCTTAAGCAGGCATTCAAGAGGTGAACTTTCAGAGAGGGATGAGGAGGCTCCCATGGCTAAAGGACAGAGAAGGAGACAAACAGGGGAAGACGAACGGAGATCCTCGGACTGGAAGCATACCACAAGAAGACAAAGGGCATCCCCGATGATCCTTGGTGGTCTGCGGAAACTCGTATACGAGTTGGAATTTCTTGGGAAGTGTGGGTCGTCACCCAGACTTCCCTAAGAAGGCAGTTTGCCGGAGTCATGAGGTACCTAGCGCTAGAAATCTTCGGCAGACAGAACAGATTTGGGCAGATGGAACAGAAGGAGGAGGTGGGGGGATAAGGGAGCGTTCTCATCTGCAAAGGAGTCACCTCATTTATGGCTGTTGGAAGGGGCCCTGAGGGTCTGCTGCAGCAGTGAAGGCCTGAGGCGGGGATTTATGGCTGTTGGAGGAGGGGCCTGAGGGTCCGCCACAGACATAAAGGCTTGAGGCGGGGAGAGTTCCCTCCTCATCCCCAAGCGTCAGGGCCTTGCCGGATGATCACGGTCAATGGCACTGCGATAGCTCAGAGAAGAGTGGCCCACCCTGGGGAAATTTTGCTTAAAAAGTTTCAGCACTGATGGAAGGGATGGTCAATGCGTTTATGACTGTCAGAGGAGGGGCCTGAGGGTCTGCCGCAGCCGTAAAGGCTTGAGGTGGGGATTTATGGCTGTTGGAGGAGGGGCCTGAGGGTCTGCCGCAGCCGTGAAGGCCGGAGGCGGGGAGGGTTCCCTCCTCGTCCCCGAGCGTCAGGGCCTTGCTGGACGATCACGGTCAATGGCACTGTGATAGCTCGGGGAAGAGTGGCCCACTCCAGGGGGAAAACTTACCTAAAAGCCAGAGAGGAGTGGTGAGTATGATGAGCCAGCGCCAGAAAAAGAGGACGAGGGCAAGATGCTGCTGGTGTCGGGGGGAAGACAGGGCCCAGTTGGGGTGTCCCGTCTCCCGGGTTTTGGCACCAATGAAAGGAAAGGAGCGACACACAGTAGCAATTCACCAGAGAATTCTGCTTTATTAGGGAAAGGTGCTGGGTTATATAGGAAGGGGCATGAATTGATTGAGGTGTCACTTCTACAGGGCTGGTGGCTGTTGGCTAGGTGCTGGGATTGGGAGGGGGTTGAGAGGTGATTGGGCTTCAGGTGGCGCCGGCGGGTACCGAGGACCCCAAAGAGAAGCCGGAAGTTTGCCATCTTACTGGTGGGGGCCCTTCACTTTCAGATCCACAATTTCTGTTTGGTTCTTTTTAATCATTTTTACTCTTTATTGAAATTCTCATTATGTTCAGACATAAATTTTTAATTCTTTTGTCCACTGTTTTCTTCAGCTCTTTGAGTATATTAAGACAATTGATATAAATTGTGCAAGTTAGAATCCAGGAAGAATCATTTAGACTTCTCTCTCCTTCATTCTTTAATTCTACCTTAATTGTCAGCACACCTTGTCTTTTTAACATTTAATATATATCTTGATTTCACATATGTTTTTTCCATCTTCATTGTCACTATCCACAGGCAATGCACTATCCTTTCTCACTAAAGTAGTACAATATACCCTTAATTTGTCTCCATGATTTCCTTCTTCTTTATCTGATGAAATGTCTCCTAAGATGAACCAGGGATATTTTTACAAAATGAAAACAGGATCCTGCCACTTGTCTCATAAAATTCAACAGTGACTCTATCTATTATATAGAATGAAAGAAGAAACAGAAAATGAAAGAAAGAATGGTAGGCTTAAATCTTAATATATTCATATTTACATTAAATATAAAAAGTCTAAGCACACCAAATAAATACAAAGAATAGTAAAAATGATTAAAAAATTAACTTGGTTGATTTTAAAAATTAATCAACTGTATTCTGTCTATAATAATCTTAATTCTATTATAACAAATAATCCTCAAATTATCAGGTATGCACATATTAAAAAATACACATTGATTATTTCCTCTTGCCCCACTCAAAATTTAATTAAAGATTATTCAGATAATTAAACATAATTAAAACCATAAAGCTTCTATGAGACAATGTAGATGCTATCATCACAATTTTAGTGAATACAAAGAACTCAGAGAGAAGATACATAAAGCATTAAGTTCAAAATAAAACCTGATAAATCCAACTTCAAAATTAAAGGCTGATGATCATCAAAAATAACCACTGAAAAACTAAAACTGTAAGCTTACATCTTCAGAGTATACATTATACAAACAGATGTATGTGTTTAGATTACACATATATCTATCTGACCAAAGAACTTTTGTTCACAATATGAAAGAACTCTTGCATCTCAACAATAAAAAGTCAAATAGTCTATTAAAAATTGGCAAACAACTTGATAGACATGTCACAAATGAAGACACGAATTGTCAACAAGCATATGAAAAGATGCTCAACCTTGTGACTCATTAGGTTATACAAATTAATATCACATGTATATACCTTACAAATCCCCTAAGAAGGCTAAAATTAGAAACTATTGGATTTCCAAATGTTGATGAAGATGTGGGAACAATCAAAACTCTTACGAAATGTTGGTAGGCCTATAAAATGGAACAATCAATTTGAAGAAATATTTGAGAGTTTCTCATATTGATACATGCATGTTAACCATATGGATCAGCAATCATTTTTCTATGTATTCTATGACTAGATAGAAATGAGATCTTAAATCCACAGGAAGATTTGTAAATAAATGTTCATAGAAGTTTTAATCATAATAGCCATAGTATCCAAACAGTGGAAACATCCCAAAGATTAACCAAGAAGATTATGGATAATCAAATTGTGGTGTGTTCATACAGTGCAATACATCTCAGCAATAAATATAAGATAATTGATGTACATAGTAACATAGATTAACTTAAAGAGCATTCTGGTGTTTGTAAAAAGCTAGATATAAAGATTTTATACTTTATGGTTCCACTTATATGAAGTTCAATAAATGGCAAAAACAATCTGATATTAGAAATGAGAACAATGGGCAGGGAGGATTAACTAGAAAGGACATAAATAGTCTTTGGTGGAAATATTTTGTATCTTGACTGTAGTATGGTGGTTACATGAGTGTACACATTTATCAAAACTCATCAAATTGTGTGCACCTAAGACCTATGCATTTCTTCATATATAAATTTTAGCTAAAATAAGTAAATATTTTATTTATCACATATCATGAAATTTGAAGGTAGGCAATCTTAACTGACAAGGTAGTACCAACTATTATCTCTATCCCAGAACCCTCTCCCTCCTTAGCATCCTTAACATGGACTTCCACTGTCAAGACCACCTAGTGGTCACTTGGCCCCTGGAAGGTCAAACCTCACAGTTCCTTTGCAATTAAGAACATAGTCTGAGGGGGAAGGTCAAAATGGTGACTTCCAGTAGTATGTAAGTACAATTTTAAGACTTTACTAGATGTGTCATCTAAAACCTTTCATTTACATGTGATCACACTTATTTGCTAAAGAACCAACAGCATGTAAATAAACTTATTTACAAAAGAAACAAGCAAATATAATTTTTAAAAATCTGATTTTTTAATGAACCAATGGCATTTATCAATGAAACACAACAGGTAATCCTAACATTCACAGGAAACTACAAAAGACCCTGAATAGCCAAAGTCATTCTCATAAAGAACAAAGCTGGGAGTATCATGCTGTCTGACTTCAAGCTATACTACAAAGCTACAGTAATCTAAACAGTATAGTACCAGCTCAAAAACAGACCCACACATCAGTGGAAAAGACGAGTGAGACCAGAAATAAACCTACACATATACTGTCAATTAATATATGATAAGGGAGCCATGGATGTTCAAGGGGGAAAAGATAGTCTTTTCAATAACTAGTATTGGAAAAACTGGACAGCTACATGCAAGAGAATGAAATTGGATTACTGTTTAACTCCATACATAAAAGTAAACCCAAAATGGATTAAAGACCTAACTGTAAGACATGAAACCATAAAACTCTTAGTGAACAATTTTTTTCTGGACACATCTCCCTAGGCAAGGGACACAAAAGCAAAAATAAACAAGTGGAACTACATCAAACTAAAAAGCTTCTGACAAAAAGACACCATCAGAAGCACAGAAAGGCATCCTACAGTATGGGAGATAATCATCAGGGAAATGAAAATCAAAGCCACAATGAGATATTACTTCACACCAGTTAGAATAGCCACTACACAAAACATAAGAAATAACCAGTGTTGGTTAAGATGTGGAGTAAAGGAAACCTTCCTACACTGTTGGTGGGAATGTAAATTGGTGCAGCCACTATACAAAGCAGTATGGTGGTTCCTCAAAAACCTAAAAACAGAAATATCATAGAATCCAGTACTCCACTCCTAGGAATTTACCCAAAGAAAACAAAATCTCTGATTCAAAAAGTTATATGCACCCCTATGTTTCTTGCCACATTCTTTGTAATAACCAAGATAAAGAAACAACCAAGGGTTCTATCAACAGATAAATGAATAAAGATGTGGTACATATACACAATGGAATATTATTCAGCCATAAAAAGAAATCCTGCCACTTGGGACAATATGGGTGAACCTGGAGGGTATTATGCTAAGTGAAATAAGCCAGGTGGAGAAAGACAAATACTGTGTATTGTCATTTATATGTGGAATCTAAAAACAAAACAAAACAAAATGAACAAATATATGTACACTCTTACACACTGAGAAGTGACTGGTGGTTCTATGGGGAGGGTTTGGGGTGAGCAAGAGGGATAAAGAGGCACAAAAATCTCAGTCAATCATAACATAAGTTGGTCACAGGGATGGAAGTGTATCCTGGAGAATATAAATATACTCAATGGTTCTGTAACATCTTTCTATGTTAACAGATAGCAACTGTGTTGTATACTTAAAACCAATAAAATGTTAGATATCAACTACAATGAAAAATAAAGAAAAATAAATTATGTTGCAACACTAATTTAGAAATTTATACACATTATTATTTTATGTATGTATATTATAATTAAAACTAATATATTATACTAAATGTCAATTAAAAATCTAAGCATAATGCCATTCCTTACAACATAGCAATTCTATTATTAACTATGAAGAGGTAAACATTGGGAGCAAATACTAGGCTCCAATAGGAGCCCCTCCACATTAAGGTTTCCAAACTTTCATGCAAATCCTTCTCACATGTATATATAAAATTCAGTTTCCCCATCTCCAAAGATGATGACCTCAAAGTCTCATCTAGACACTTCAGAAAAGATTGTTTTCACATGAGAAACAGTCTAGAATTTATGAATGATGTAAAGACCTCTTCATTGTTCTAAAGAGACTTGATCCTCACTCTTGAGTAACCAATACATTTACAATTCATCTGCTCCAAAAACATCTCATGTAAAGTGGTTGAGAATAGACAATGTAAATAATATAATACTTTCATTTGTAAAATAGAAGCATGGAAAACTCTCAGCAGTCACTAACTCATAGCAAGTATGAGTTTTCTTTGGGAAGAAATAGTAGACAATATTTGTTCCATACTTTTTAAATTGTGATTCACATTTACACAGAACCAACCAATTGCTGAAGAGTACTGTAAGCAAGATAGATTATGACCTGGGACAATGAGAACATAGCTAAGCTTCTAATTACATTTTCTCTGTCTTCTTCTCCAGCAATATTTTTTCTTTTTGTTTTTGTTTTCCTTTCTTTTCTTCAGATCTTAGCATTTCCTTTCCTCACTAAGCTCCATGAAGACATGTGCTTTCTGTGTGCAGATAAGGTCACTGTTGCTGTTCTGCCCCCTTCATCCCTCTGCATTTCCGCCCCTTGCTGAACATGATGGATAAGAAGCTGGTACTGGACTTATTTCTCCTTCAGTTCCAAAGAAATTTTCTTCTGTGCATTTGGTAGGCCCATAGGTTAATTTTATTGTTGCAATTAACAAATGGTTCTATAGACCTTTTAAAGCAATGATACTCAGGTCAGTTGGTATTTTTCCTGAGGTTCAAGATACTGTGTATCAGCTCATGTTCTTCCTGGACTTAGGTCCAAATTAATCAGAATTGAGTAAGATTTGCTTCACTGTTTTGGTATGGTGCTTTGTTTCTTAATTTCATTTAAACCAATTATTTATTTTTGCTATTTTTTATATTTTGGGTTAGATTCAAAAGAGAGAGGACAAGGCTCCTTTATTGTGTCAACTTTAAATAGATGACGTGAAAGGATTCTTAGCATTTAAGCTTTTGGACAGACAGGTTTTCACATTCTCAACAGTAAATAACTAGCTGATCTGAGTCATGTCCATAGAATTCTGACAGGCTAAAAATACCCTAATTGTACTATCCTTGTAGTAATGGGAGCACGCCAAACAGAATAGCAGAGAAACTATTCAGAATTCATTCAGTTAAATATTTTACTTGAGAAATCTTGAATAAAATAAATCCCAGTGGGACCCTCTTGGATTACTTGTTAAGGCTATTAATAAGATAGGTTCTAGGGCAAAGTTGCCTGTGGTTATGATGAGAATGACTGTGGATGCTCAGATTTCCATAGACATCTGGTTGACCTAATTCTCTGAGTTTGTAGAAGAAAGTAACTGAAAGGAATTTTCAAGAACTGAATACCTCTCCAGAATGCACTTCATAACCATTTCTGTGAACTTCATTGTTATTTTCAATTGATTAGAATGTTTTATTGGGCAAAATTGTATTGCACTGACATTTATTGAATGTTTTTTTTTTCCCACAAAAGTTCTCCATTTTGCTAAATGATACCCTTTAATGAATTTATGTGATTTAGTTACCTCTTATAATATAGAAAACTTCTATTTTCCCAAAGTCAAAGATTTAACAGATCTTTCTTGACTACATAGATTTTTAATCTATAACTATAATACAGAAGGAATAGTAGAAGGCATGTTGAACCCTGACAACAATGAGATGCATCTGAGCAGGAAAGTCATGGGTCAGAGCCACCTTTCCCTGCCCCTGAGAAAGAGACCAGCTGCAAAATCATACTGTGTTCAAGGTTGAGTGAGTTTCCTTCTTGTTGTCTGAAGCATGAAAGGTATGGCTTAAATATTTTCTTGACAAGGTCAAGAATAACAATATTATTATTACAGGGATTTCTAAATATTGAGATGGTACATTTCATCTGACCAAGGCATTGAGACAAGCTATATTGTACTTCAGATTTGTAAAAGGCTTGCAGCTCATGGTTAAAGGCCACTCTCTAAAGCAGACCTAAAGTGAGCTTCCATATTTTAGGTCTTTATCCATAACACCCAACACCTGCTCAAAATACTATATAACTCAGAATGCTTTCAGTTGCAGGTGTTAGAAATCCATATTGAACTACCTGAAGTTTCCAAATAGGATGGGCCAGATATCAGAATGAAGGCAGTTGTTTTACGAACTGGCATAACGTCCAGGGACCTCAAAAGCAGGAGCCAGCAATTCAAAGGTGTAATAAGCGGACATCAAAACCACAAGCTTGAAACTGCGAGGGCAATTTCAGATCAAAGAGAAGTATAAGTATTTCCATAAGACCTAGAATGATTGATCCATATAGGTATTCACTTCAGGATTGCTGTTATTATAGAATTCTCAGTGAAAAATATATCAACATCATTTTGTTTGATTTTAAATAACAAATCACCTCTAACTATATTGCAGTCTTCCTTGCTTTTTTGGGAAATTATAATAAACCTGATAATTCATATGTGTTATAAGAACATGTGCAGACATTGATGGTAACTGAACTGAGTAACATGCTTCTAGACTGAAGATTTCTTCAGGATACCTGCAATAGTTTGTTAGTCAAAAATGGGTAAGTGCGGGTAAAATAGCAGTATTTCCAGAATCTCACCTGGCCTTAGTGCATG